>NW_025550416.1:0-19966 GCF_905237065.1 Salmo salar | reverse complement strand
CCGTGTCAGGAGTAACCGTGTCAGGAGTAACCAGGAGTAACCGTGTCAGGAGTAACCAGGAGTAACCGTACCAGGAGTAACCAGGAGTGACCGTGTCAGGAGTAACCAGGAGTAGCCAGGAGTGACCGTGTCAGGAGTAACCAGGAGTGACCGTGTCAGGTGTGACCGTGTCAGGAGTAACCGTGTCAGGAGTAACCGTGTCAGGTGTAACCGTACCATGAGTAACCAGGAGTGACCGTGTCAGGAATAACCGTACCAGGAGTAACTGTGTCAGGAGTAACCAGGAGTGATCATGCCAGGAGTAACCTTACCAGGAGTAACCGTGTCAGGAGTAACCAGGAGTGATCGTGTCAGGAATAACCGTACCAGGAGTAACCGTGTCAGGAGTAACCAGGAGTGACCGTGTCAGGAGTAACCGTGTCAGGAGTAACCAGGAGTGACCGTGTCAGGATTACCAGGAGTAACCATGTCAGGAGTAACCGGGATTGACCGTGTAAGGATTAACCGTGTCAGGAGTGACCGTGTCAGGAGTGACCGTGCCAGGAGTAACCAGGAGTGACCGTGTCAGGAGTGACCGTATCAGGAATAACCAGGAGTGACCGTGTCAGGAGTGACCGTGCCAGGAGTGACCGTACCAGGAGTGACCGTGTCAGGAGTGACCGTGCCAGGAGTAACCGCGCCAGGAGTGACTGTACCAGGAGTAACCGTGTCAGGAGTAACCAGGAGTGACCGTGCCAGGAGTGACCGTACCAGGAGTTACCGTGTCAGGAGTAACCAGGAGTGACCGTGTCAGGAGTAACCGTGTCAGGAGTAACCAGGAGTGACCGTGTCAGGATTACCAGGAGTAACCGTGTCAGGAGTAACCGGGAGTGACCGTGTCAGGAGTAACCGCGTCAGGAGTGACCGTGTCAGGAGTGACCGTGCCAGGAGTAACCAGGAGTGACCGTGTCAGGAGTGACCGTATCAGGAGTAACCAGGAGTAACCGTGTCAGGAGTAACCAGGAGTAACCGTGTCAGGAGTAACCAGGAGTGACCGTGCCAGGAGTAACCAGGAGTGACCGTGTCAGGAGTGACCGTGTCAGGAGTAACCAGGAGGAACCGTGTCAGGAGTGACCGTGTCAGGAGTAACCGTGTCAGGAGTAACCAGGAGTAACCGTGTCAGGAGTAACCAGGAGTGACCGTGTCAGGAGTGACCGTGTCAGGAGTAACCAGGAGTAACCGTGTCAGGAGTGACCGTGTCAGGAGTAACCAGGAGTAACCGTGTCAGGAGTAACCAAGAGTGACCGTGTCAGGAGTGACCGTGCCAGGAGTAACCGTGTCAGGAGTAACCATGTCAGGTTTAACCAGGAGTAACCGTGTCAGGAGTAACCGTGTCAGGAGTAACCAGGAGTAACCGTGTCAGGAGTAACCAGGAGTAACCAGGAGTGACCGTGTCAGGAGTAACCAGGAGTGACCGTGTCAGGTGTGACCGTGTCAGGAGTAACCGTGTCAGGAGTAACCGTGTCAGGTGTAACCGTACCATGAGTAACCAGGAGTGACCGTGTCAGGAATAACCGTACCAGGAGTAACTGTGTCAGGAGTAACCAGGAGTGATCATGCCAGGAGTAACCTTACCAGGAGTAACCGTGTCAGGAGTAACCAGGAGTGACCGTGTCAGGAGTAACCGTGTCAGGAGTAACCAGGAGTGACCGTGTCAGGATTACCAGGAGTAACCGTGTCAGGAGTAACCGGGATTGACCGTGTAAGGATTAACCGTGTCAGGAGTGACCGTGTCAGGAGTGACCGTGCCAGGAGTAACCAGGAGTGACCGTGTCAGGAGTGACCGTATCAGGAATAACCAGGAGTGACCGTGTCAGGAGTGACCGTGCCAGGAGTGACCGTACCAGGAGTGACCGTGTCAGGAGTGACCGTGCCAGGAGTAACCGCGCCAGGAGTGACTGTACCAGGAGTAACCGTGTCAGGAGTAACCAGGAGTGACCGTGCCAGGAGTGACCGTACCAGGAGTTACCGTGCCAGGAGTGACTGTGTCAGGAGTAACCATGTCAGGAGTGACCGTGCCAGGAGTAACCGTGCCAGGAGTGACCGTGCCAGGAGTAACCGTACCAGGAGTAACCGTGTCAGGAGTGACCAGGAGTAACCATGTCAGGAGTGACCGTGTCAGGAGTGACCGTGTCAGGAGTAACCGTGTCAGGAATAACCAGGAGTAACCGTGTCAGGAGTGACCAGGAGTAACCATGTCAGGAGTGAACGTGTCAGGAGTGACCATACCAGGAGTGACCGTGTCAGGAGTGAACGTGCCAGGAGTAACCGTGCCAGGAGTGACCATACCAGGAGTAACCGTGCCAGGAGTGAAGGTGACAGGAGTAACCGTTTCAGGAGTCACCAGGAGTGACCGTGTCAGGAGTCACCAGGAGTGACCGTGTCAGGAATAACCAGGAGTGACCGTGCCAGGAGTAACCAGGAGTGACCGTGTCAGGAGTAACTGTACCAGGAGTGACCGTTTCAGGATTGACCGTGCCAGGAGTGACCGTGTCAGGAGTAACCGTACCAGGAGTAACCGTGTCAGGAGTGACCGTGTCAGGAGTGACCGTGTCAGGAGTGACTGTACCAGGAGTGACCGTTTCAGGATTGACCGTGCCAGGAGTGACCGTGTCAGGAGTAACCGTACCAGGAGTAACCGTGTCAGGAGTGACCGTGTCAGGAGTGACCGTTCAGGAGTGACCGTGCCAGGAGTAACAGTACCAGGAGTAACCGTGTCAGGAATAACCGTACCAGGAGTAACCAGGAGTAACCGTACCAGGAGTAACCGTGTCAGGAATAATTGTACCAGGAGTAACCGTGTCAGGAGTAACCAGGAGTGACCGTGTCAGGAGTAACCAGGAGTGACCGTGCCAGGAGTGACTGTACCAGGAGTGACCCTGTCAGGAGTAACCGTACCAGGAGTAACCGTGTCAGGAGTGACCGTGTCAGGAGTGACCGTTCAGGAGTGACCGTGCCAGGAGTAACAGTACCAGGAGTAACCGTGTCAGGAATAACCGTACCAGGAGTAACCAGGAGTAACCGTGTCAGGAGTAACCGTGTCAGGAGTAACCGTGTCAGGAGTAACCAGGAGTGACCGTGTCAGGAGTAACCAGGAGTAACCGTGTCAGGAGTAACCAGGAGTGACCGTGTCAGGAGTAACCAGGAGGAACCGTGTCAGGAGTGACTGTGTCAGGAGTAACCGTGTCAGGAGTAACCAGGAGTAACCGTGTCAGGAGTAACCAGGAGTGACCGTGTCAGGAGTGACCGTGTCAGGAGTAACCAGGAGTGACCGTGTCAGGAGTGACTGTGCCAGGAGTAACCGTACCAGGAGTAACCGTGTCAGGAATAACCGTACCAGGAGTAACCAGGAGTAACCGTGTCAGGAGTAACCAGGAGTGACCGTGTCAGGAGTAACCAGGAGTGACCGTGCCAGGAGTGACTGTACCAGGAGTGACCGTGTCAGGAGTAACCGTACCAGGAGTAACTGTGTCAGGAGTGACCGTGTCAGGAGTGACCGTGTCAGGTGTGACCGTGCCAGGAGTAACCGTACCAGGAGTAACCGTGTCAGGAATAACCGTACCAGGAGTAACCAGGAGTAACCTTGTCAGGAGTAACCGTGTCAGGAATAACCATACCTGGAGTAACCGTGTCAGGAGTAACCAGGAGTGAACGTGTCAGGAGTAACCGTTTCAGGAGTCACCAGGAGTGACCGTGTCAGGAGTCACCAGGAGTGACCGTGTCAGGAATAACCAGGAGTGACCGTGCCAGGAGTAACCAGGAGTGACCGTGTCAGGAGTGACTGTACCAGGAGTGACCGTTTCAGGATTGACCGTGTCAGGAGTAACCAGGAGGAACCGTGTCAGGAGTGACTGTGTCAGGAGTAACCGTGTCAGGAGTAACCAGGAGTAACCGTGTCAGGAGTAACCAGGAGTGACCGTGTCAGGAGTGACCGTGTCAGGAGTAACCAGGAGTGACCGTGTCAGGAGTGACTGTGCCAGGAGTAACCGTACCAGGAGTAACCGTGTCAGGAATAACCGTACCAGGAGTAACCAGGAGTAACCGTGTCAGGAGTAACCAGGAGTGACCGTGTCAGGAGTAACCAGGAGTGACCGTGCCAGGAGTGACTGTACCAGGAGTGACCAAGTCAGGAGTAACCGTACCAGGAGTAACTGTGTCAGGAGTGACCGTGTCAGGAGTGACCGTGTCAGGTGTGACCGTGCCAGGAGTAACCGTACCAGGAGTAACCGTGTCAGGAATAACCGTACCAGGAGTAACCAGGAGTAACCGTGTCAGGAGTAACCGTGTCAGGAATAACCATACCTGGAGTAACCGTGTCAGGAGTAACCAGGAGTGACCGTGTCAGGAGTAACCGTTTCAGGAGTCACCAGGAGTGACCGTGTCAGGAGTCACCAGGAGTGACCGTGTCAGGAATAACCAGGAGTGACCGTGCCAGGAGTAACCAGGAGTGACCGTGTCAGGAGTGACTGTACCAGGAGTGACCGTTTCAGGATTGACCGTGCCAGGAGTGACCGTGTCAGGAGTAACCGTACCAGGAGTAACCGTGTCAGGAGTGACCGTGTCAGGAGTGACCGTGTCAGGAGTGACTGTGCCAGGAGTAACCGTACCAGGAGTAACCGTGTCAGGAATAATCGTACCAGGAGTAACCAGGAGTAACCGTGTCAGGAGTAACCAGGAGTGACCGTGTCAGGAGTAACCAGGAGTGACCGTGCCAGGAGTGACTGTACCAGGAGTGACCGTGTCAGGAGTAACCGTACCAGGAGTAACCGTGTCAGGAGTGACCGTGTCAGGAGTGAGCGTTCAGGAGTGACCGTGTACAGGAGTAACAGTACCAGGAGTAACCGTGTCAGGAATAACCGTACCAGGAGTAACCAGGAGTAACCGTGTCAGGAGTAACCGTGTCAGGAGTAACCGTGTCAGGAGTAACCAGGAGTGACCGTGTCAGGAGTAACCAGGAGTAACCGTGTCAGGAGTAACCGTGTCAGGAGTAACCAGGAGTAACCGTCTCAGGAGTAACCAAGAGTGACCGTGTCAGGAGTAACCGTACCAGGAGTAACCGTGTCAGGAGTAACCATGTCAGGTTTAACCAGGAGTAACCGTGTCAGGAGAAACGGTGTCAGGAGTAACCAGGAGTAACCAGGAGTAACCGTACCAGGAGTAACCAGGAGTGATCGTGTCAGGAGTAACCAAGAGTAACCAGGAGTGACCGTGTCAGGAGTAACCAGGAGTGACCGTGTCAGGTGTGACCGTGTCAGGAGTAACCGTGTCAGGTGTAACCGTGTCAGGTGTAACCGTACCATGAGTAACCATGAGTGACTTTGTCAGGAATAACCGACCAGGAGTAACTGTGTCAGGAGTAACCAGGAGTGACCATGCCAGGAGTAACCTTACCAGGAGTAACCGTGTCAGGAGTAACCAGGAGTGACCGTGTCAGGAATAACCGTACTAGGAGTAACCGTGTCAGGAGTAACCAGGAGTGACCGTGTCAGGAGTAACCGTGTCAGGAGTAACCAGGAGTGACCGTGTCAGGATTACCAGGAGTAACCGTGTCAGGAGTAACCGGGAGTGACCGTGTCAGGAGTAACCGCATCAGGAGTGACCGTGTCAGGAGTGACCGTGCCAGGAGTAACCAGGAGTGACCGTGTCAGGAGTGACCGTATCAGGAGTAACCAGGAGTAACCGTGTCAGGAGTAACCAGGAGTAACCGTGTCAGGAGTAACCAGGAGTGACCGTGCCAGGAGTAACCAGGAGTGACCGTGTCAGGAGTGACCGTGTCAGGAGTAACCAGGAGGAACCGTGTCAGGAGTGACCGTGTCAGGAGTAACCGTGTCAGGAGTAACCAGGAGTAACCGTGTCAGGAGTAACCAGGAGTGACCGTGTCAGGAGTGACCGTGTCAGGAGTAACCAGGAGTAACCGTGTCAGGAGTGACCGTGTCAGGAGTGACCGTGCCAGGAGTAACCGTGTCAGGAGTAACCATGTCAGGTTTAACCAGGCGTAACCGTGTCAGGAGTAACCGTGTCAGGAGTAACCAGGAGTAACCGTGTCAGGAGTAACCAGGAGTAACCGTACCAGGAGTAACCAGGAGTGACCGTGTCAGGAGTAACCAGGAGTAGCCAGGAGTGACCGTGTCAGGAGTAACCAGGAGTGACCGTGTCAGGTGTGACCGTGTCAGGAGTAACCGTGTCAGGAGTAACCGTGTCAGGTGTAACCGTACCATGAGTAACCAGGAGTGACCGTGTCAGGAATAACCGTACCAGGAGTAACTGTGTCAGGAGTAACCAGGAGTGATCATGCCAGGAGTAACCTTACCAGGAGTAACCGTGTCAGGAGTAACCAGGAGTGACCGTGTCAGGAATAACCGTACCAGGAGTAACCGTGTCAGGAGTAACCAGGAGTGACCGTGTCAGGAGTAACCAGGAGTGACCGTGTCAGGATTACCAGGAGTAACCGTGTCAGGAGTAACCGGGATTGACCGTGTAAGGATTAACCGTGTCAGGAGTGACCGTGTCAGGAGTGACCGTGCCAGGAGTAACCAGGAGTGACCGTGTCAGGAGTGACCGTATCAGGAATAACCAGGAGTGACCGTGTCAGGAGTGACCGTGCCAGGAGTGACCGTACCAGGAGTGACCGTGTCAGGAGTGACCGTGCCAGGAGTAACCGCGCCAGGAGTGACTGTACCAGGAGTAACCGTGTCAGGAGTAACCAGGAGTGACCGTGCCAGGAGTGACCGTACCAGGAGTTACCGTGCCAGGAGTGACTGTGTCAGGAGTAACCATGTCAGGAGTGACCGTGTCAGGAGTAACCGTGCCAGGAGTGACCGTGCCAGGAGTAACCGTACCAGGAGTAACCGTGTCAGGAGTGACCAGGAGTAACCATGTCAGGAGTGACCGTGTCAGGAGTGACCGTGTCAGGAGTAACCGTGTCAGGAATAACCAGGAGTAACCGTGTCAGGAGTGACCAGGAGTAACCATGTCAGGAGTGAACGTGTCAGGAGTGACCATACCAGGAGTGACCGTGTCAGGAGTGAACGTGCCAGGAGTAACCGTGCCAGGAGTGACCATACCAGGAGTAACCGTGCCAGGAGTGAAGGTGACAGGAGTAACCGTTTCAGGAGTCACCAGGAGTGACCGTGTCAGGAGTCACCAGGAGTGACCGTGTCAGGAATAACCAGGAGTGACCGTGCCAGGAGTAACCAGGAGTGACCGTGTCAGGAGTGACTGTACCAGGAGTGACCGTTTCAGGATTGACCGTGCCAGGAGTGACCGTGTCAGGAGTAACCGTACCAGGAGTAACCGTGTCAGGAGTGACCGTGTCAGGAGTGACCGTGTCAGGAGTGACTGTACCAGGAGTGACCGTTTCAGGATTGACCGTGCCAGGAGTGACCGTGTCAGGAGTAACCGTACCAGGAGTAACCGTGTCAGGAGTGACCGTGTCAGGAGTGACCGTTCAGGAGTGACCGTGCCAGGAGTAACAGTACCAGGAGTAACCGTGTCAGGAATAACCGTACCAGGAGTAACCAGGAGTAACCGTACCAGGAGTAACCGTGTCAGGAATAATTGTACCAGGAGTAACCAGGAGTAACCGTGTCAGGAGTAACCAGGAGTGACCGTGTCAGGAGTAACCAGGAGTGACCGTGCCAGGAGTAACCAGGAGTGACCGTGTCAGGAGTAACCAGGAGTAACCGTGTCAGGAGTAACCGTGTCAGGAGTAACCAGGAGTGACCGTGTCAGGAGTAACCAGGAGGAACCGTGTCAGGAGTGACTGTGTCAGGAGTAACCGTGTCAGGAGTAACCAGGAGTAACCGTGTCAGGAGTAACCAGGAGTGACCGTGTCAGGAGTGACCGTGTCAGGAGTAACCAGGAGTAACCGTGTCAGGAGTGACCGTGTCAGGAGTAACCAGGAGTAACCGTCTCAGGAGTAACCAAGAGTGACCGTGTCAGGAGTGACCGTGCCAGGAGTAACCGTACCAGGAGTAACCGTGTCAGGAGTAACCATGTCAGGAGTAACCAGGAGTAACCGTGTCAGGAGTGACCGTGTCAGGAGTAACCAGGAGTAACCGTCTCAGGAGTAACCAAGAGTGACCGTGTCAGGAGTGACCGTGCCAGGAGTAACCGTACCAGGAGTAACCGTGTCAGGAGTAACCATGTCAGGTTTAACCAGGAGTAACCGTGTCAGGAGAAACGGTGTCAGGAGTAACCAGGAGTAACCAGGAGTAACCAGGAGTAACCGTACCAGGAGTAACCAGGAGTGATCTTGTCAGGAGTAACCAGGAGTAACCAGGAGTGACCGTGTCAGGAGTAACCATGAGTGACCGTGTCAGGTGTGACCGTGTCAGGAGTAACTGTGTCAGGTGTAACCGTGTCAGGTGTAACCGTACCATGAGTAACCATGAGTGACTTTGTCAGGAATAACCGACCAGGAGTAACTGTGTCAGGAGTAACCAGGAGTGACCATGCCAGGACTAACCTTACCAGGAGTAACCGTGTCAGGAGTAACCAGGAGTGACCGTGTCAGGAGTTACCAGGAGTAACCGTGTCAGGAGTAACCGTGTCAGGAGTAACCAGGAGTGAACTCCAGGAGTAACCAGGAGTGACCGTGTCAGGAGTGACCGTGTCAGGAGTAACCAGGAGGAACCGTGTCAGGAGTGACCGTGTCAGGAGTAACCGTGTCAGGAGTAACCAGGAATAACCGTGTCAGGAGTAACCAGGAGTGACCGTGTCAGGAGTGACCGTGCCAGGAGTAACCGTACCAGGAGTAACCATGTCAGGAGTAACCGTGTCAGGAGTAACCAGGAGTAACCGTGTCAGGAGTGACCGTTCCAGGAGTGACCGTGCCAGGAGTAACCGTACCAGGAGTAACCGTGTCAGGAGTGACCAGGAGTAACCATGTCAGGAGTGACCGTGTCAGGAGTGACCGTGTCAGGAGTAACCGTGTCAGGAATAACCAGGAGTGACCGCGCCAGGAGTAACCGCGCCAGGAGTGACCGTACCAGGAGTGACCGTGCCAGGAGTGACCGTGTCAGGAGTGACCGTGTCAGGAGTAACCAGGAGTGACCGTGCCAGGAGTGACCGTACCAGGAGTGACCGTGTCAGGATTGACCGTGCCAGGAGTAACCGTGTCAGGAGTGACCGTGTCAGGAGTGACCGTGTCAGGAGTGACCGTGTCAGGAGTGACCGTGTCAGGAGTGACCGTGCCAGGAGTAACCAGGAGTAACCGTGTCAGGAGTAACCGTGTCAGGAGTAACCGTGTCAGGAGTAACCAGGAGTGACTGTGTCAGGAGTAACCAGGAGTGACCGTGTCAGGAGTAACCGTGTCAAGAGTAACCGTGTCAGGAGTAACCAGGAGTGACCGTGTCAGGAGTGACCGTGTCAGGAGTGACCGTGTCAGGAGTAACCGTGTCAGGAATAACCAGGAGTGACCGCGCCAGGAGTAACCGCGCCAGGAGTGACCGTACCAGGAGTGACCGTGCCAGGAGTGACCGTGTCAGGAGTGACCGTGTCAGGAGTAACCAGGAGTGACCGTGCCAGGAGTGACCGTACCAGGAGTGACCGTGTCAGGATTGACCGTGCCAGGAGTAACCGTGTCAGGAGTGACCGTGTCAGGAGTGACCGTGTCAGGAGTGACCGTGTCAGGAGTGACCGTGCCAGGAGTAACCGTACCAGGAGTAACCGTACCAGGAGTAACCAGGAGTAACCGTGTCAGGAGTAACCGTGTCAGGAGTAACCGTGTCAGGAGTAACCAGGAGTGACCGTGTCAGGATTGACCGTGCCAGGAGTAACCGCGCCAGGAGTGACCGTACCAAGAGTGACCGTGCCAGGAGTGACCGTTCAGGAGTGACCGTGTCAGGAGTGACCGTGTCAGGAGTGACAGTGTCAGGAGTGACCGTACCAGGAGTAACCAGGAGTAACCGTGTCAGGAGTAACCGTGTCAGGAGTAACCGTGTCAGGAGTGACCGTGTCAGGAGTGACCGTACCAGGAGTAACCAGGAGTAACCGTGTCAGGAGTAACCGTGTCAGGAGTAACCGTGTCAGGAGTGACCGTGTCAGGAGTGACCGTACCAGGAGTAACCAGGAGTAACCGTGTCAGGAGTAACCGTGTCAGGAGTAACCGTGTCAGGAGTAACCAGGAGTGACGGTGTCAGGAGTAACCAGGAGTGACCGTGTCAGGAGTAACCGTGTCAAGAGTAACCGTGTCAGGAGTAACCAGGAGTGACCGTGTCAGGAGTAACCGTGTCAGGAGTGACCGTGTCAGGAGTAACCAGGAGTAACCGTGTCAGGAGTAACCAAGAGTGACCGTGTCAGGAGTGACCGTGCCAGGAGTAACCGTGTCAGGAGTAACCTTGTCAGGAGTAACCAGGAGTAACCGTGTCAGGAGTAACCAGGAGTAACCGTACCAGGAGTAACCGTGTCAGGAGTGACCGTGTCAGGAGTGACCGTGTCAGGAGTGACCGTGCCAGGAGTAACCGTACCAGGAGTAACCGTGTCAGGAATAACCGTACCAGGAGTAACCAGGAGTAACCGTGTCAGGAGTAACCGTGTCAGGAATAACCGTACCAGGAGTAACCGTGAAAGGAGTAACCAGGAGTGACCGTTTCAGGAGTAACCGTGTCAGGAGTCACCAGGAGTGACCGTGTCAGGAATAACCAGGAGTGACTGTGCCAGGAGTAACCAGGAGTGACCGTGTCAGGAGTGACTGTACCAGGAGTGACCGTGTCAGGATTGACCGTGCCAGGAGTGACCGTGTCAGGAGTAACCGTACCAGGAGTAACCGTGTCAGGAGTGACCGTGTCAGGAGTGACCGTGTCAGGAGTGACTGTGCCAGGAGTAACCAGGAGTAACCGTGTCAGGAGTAACCGTGTCAGGAGTATCCAGGAGTGACCGTGTCAGGAGTGACCGTGTCAGGAGTAACCAGGAGTAACCGTGTCAGGAGTAACCAAGAGTGACCGTGTCAGGAGTGACCGTGCCAGGAGTAACCGTACCAGGAGTAACCGTGTCAGGAGTAACCATGTCAGGTTTAACCAGGAGTAACCGTGTCAGGAGTAACCGTGTCAGGAGTAACCAGGAGTAACCGTGCCGGAGTAACCAGGAGTGACCGTGTCAAGAGTAACCAGGAGTAACCAGGAGTGACCGTGTCAGGAGTAACCAGGAGTGACCGTGTCAGGAGTGACCGTGTCAGGAGTAACCGTGTCAGGAGTAACCAGGAGTAACCGTACCATGAGTAACCAGGAGTGACCGTGTCAGGAATAACCGTACCAGGAGTAACTGTGTCAGGAGTAACCAGGAGTGACCATGCCAGGAGTAACCGTACCAGGAGTAACCGTGTCAGGAGTAACCAGGAGTGACCGTGTCAGGAATAACCGTGCCAGGAGTAACCGTGTCAGGAGTAACCAGGACTGACCGTGTCAGGAGTAACCGTGTCAGGAGTAACCAGGAGTGACCGTGTCAGGATTACCAGGAGTAACCGTGTCAGGAGTAACCGGGAGTGACCGTGTCAGGAGTAACCGTGTCAGGATTGACCGTGTCAGGAGTAACCGTGCCAGGAGTAACCAGGAGTGACCGTGTCAGGAGTGACCGTATCAGGAATAACCAGGAGTGACCGTGTCAGGAGTGACCGTGCCAGGAGTGACCGTACCAGGAGTGACCGTGTCAGGAGTGACCGTGCCAGGAGTAACCGCGCCAGGAGTGACCGTGTCAGGAGTGACCGCGCCAGGAGTGACCGTACCAGGAGTGACCGTACCAGGAGTAACCGTGTCAGGAGTAACCAGGAGTGACCGTGCCAGGAGTGACCGTACCAGGAGTTACCGTGTCAGGAGTGACCAGGAGTAACCATGTCAGGAGTGACCGTGCCAGGAGTGACCGTGCCAGGAGTAACCGTGCCAGGAGTAACCGTGTCAGGAGTGACCAGGAGTGACCGTGTCAGGAGTGACCGTGTCAGGAATAACCAGGAGTGACCGTGCCAGGAGTAACCGCGCCAGGAGTGACCGTACCAGGAGTGACCGTGCCAGGAGTGACCGTGTCAGGAGTGACCGTGTCAGGAGTAACCAGGAGTGACCTTGCCAGGAGTGACCGTACCAGGAGTGACCGTGTCAGGATTGACCGTGCCAGGAGTAACCGTGTCAGGAGTGACCGTGTCAGGAGTGACCGTGTCAGGAGTGACCGTGCCAGGAGTAACCGTGTCAGGAGTGACCGTGTCAGGAGTGACCGTGCCAGGAGTAACCGTACCAGGAGTAACCGTGTCAGGAGTAACCGTGTCAGGAGTAACCGTGTCAGGAGTAACCGTGTCAGGAGTAACCAGGAGTGACCGTGTCAGGATTGACCGTGCCAGGAGTAACCGCGCCAGGAGTGACCGTACCAGGAGTGACCGTGCCAGGAGTGACCGTGTCAGGAGTAACCAGGAGTAACCGTGTCAGGAGTGACCGTGTCAGGAGTAACCGTGTCAGGAGTAACCAGGAGTAACCGTGTCAGGAGTAACCAGGAGTGACCGTGTCAGGAGTGACCGTGCCAGGAGTAACCGTACCAGGAGTAACCATGTCAGGAGTAACCGTGTCAGGAGTGACCAGGAGTAACCATGTCAGGAGTGACCGTGTCAGGTGTGACCGTGTCAGGAGTGACCGTGCCAGGAGTAACCGTGTCAGGAGTGACCGTGTCAGGAGTGACCGTGCCAGGAGTAACCGTACCAGGAGTAACCGTGTCAGGAGTAACCGTGTCAGGAGTAACCGTGTCAGGAGTAACCGTGTCAGGAGTAACCAGGAGTGACCGTGTCAGGAGTGACCGTGCCAGGAGTAACCGTGCCAGGAGTGACCGTACCAGGAGTGACCGTGCCAGGAGTGACCGTGTCAGGAGTAACCAGGAGTAACCGTGTCAGGAGTGACCGTGTCAGGAGTAACCGTGTCAGGAGTAACCAGGAATAACCGTGTCAGGAGTAACCAGGAGTGACCGTGTCAGGAGTGACCGTTCCAGGAGTGACCGTGCCAGGAGTAACCGTACCAGGAGTAACCGTGTCAGGAGTGACCAGGAGTAACCATGTCAGGAGTGACCGTGTCAGGAGTGACCGTGTCAGGAGTAACCGTGCCAGGAGTAACCAGGAGTGACCGCGCCAGGAGTAACCGCGCCAGGAGTGACCGTACCAGGAGTGACCGTGCCAGGAGTGACCGTGTCAGGAGTGACCGTGTCAGGAGTAACCAGGAGTGACCGTGCCAGGAGTGACCGTACCAGGAGTGACCGTGTCAGGATTGACCGTGCCAGGAGTAACCGTGTCAGGAGTGACCGTGTCAGGAGTGACCGTGTCAGGAGTGACCGTGTCAGGAGTGACCGTGTCAGGAGTAACCGTACCAGGAGTAACCAGGAGTAACCGTGTCAGGAGTAACCGTGTCAGGAGTAACCGTGTCAGGAGTAACCAGGAGTGACTGTGTCAGGAGTAACCAGGAGTGACCGTGTCAGGAGTAACCGTGTCAAGAGTAACCGTGTCAGGAGTAACCAGGAGTGACCGTGTCAGGAGTGACCGTGTCAGGAGTGACCGTGTCAGGAGTAACCGTGTCAGGAATAACCAGGAGTGACCGCGCCAGGAGTAACCGCGCCAGGAGTGACCGTACCAGGAGTGACCGTGCCAGGAGTGACCGTGTCAGGAGTGACCGTGTCAGGAGTAACCAGGAGTGACCGTGCCAGGAGTGACCGTACCAGGAGTGACCGTGTCAGGATTGACCGTGCCAGGAGTAACCGTGTCAGGAGTGACCGTGTCAGGAGTGACCGTGTCAGGAGTGACCGTGTCAGGAGTGACCGTGCCAGGAGTAACCGTACCAGGAGTAACCGTACCAGGAGTAACCAGGAGTAACCGTGTCAGGAGTAACCGTGTCAGGAGTAACCGTGTCAGGAGTAACCAGGAGTGACCGTGTCAGGATTGACCGTGCCAGGAGTAACCGCGCCAGGAGTGACCGTACCAAGAGTGACCGTGCCAGGAGTGACCGTTCCAGGAGTGACCGTGTCAGGAGTGACCGTGTCAGGAGTGACAGTGTCAGGAGTGACCGTACCAGGAGTAACCAGGAGTAACCGTGTCAGGAGTAACCGTGTCAGGAGTAACCGTGTCAGGAGTGACCGTGTCAGGAGTGACCGTACCAGGAGTAACCAGGAGTAACCGTGTCAGGAGTAACCGTGTCAGGAGTAACCGTGTCAGGAGTGACCGTGTCAGGAGTGACCGTACCAGGAGTAACCAGGAGTAACCGTGTCAGGAGTAACCGTGTCAGGAGTAACCGTGTCAGGAGTAACCAGGAGTGACTGTGTCAGGAGTAACCAGGAGTGACCGTGTCAGGAGTAACCGTGTCAAGAGTAACCGTGTCAGGAGTAACCAGGAGTGACCGTGTCAGGAGTGACCGTGTCAGGAGTGACCGTGTCAGGAGTAACCAGGAGTAACCGTGTCAGGAGTAACCAAGAGTGACCGTGTCAGGAGTGACCGTGCCAGGAGTAACCGTGTCAGGAGTAACCGTGTCAGGAGTAACCAGGAGTAACCGTGTCAGGAGTAACCAGGAGTAACCGTACCAGGAGTAACCGTGTCAGGAGTGACCGTGTCAGGAGTAACCGTGTCAGGAGTGACCGTGCCAGGAGTAACCGTACCAGGAGTAACCGTGTCAGGAATAACCGTACCAGGAGTAACCAGGAGTAACCGTGTCAGGAGTAACCGTGTCAGGAATAACCGTACCAGGAGTAACCGTGAAAGGAGTAACCAGGAGTGACCGTTTCAGGAGTAACCGTGTCAGGAGTCACCAGGAGTGACCGTGTCAGGAATAACCAGGAGTGACTGTGCCAGGAGTAACCAGGAGTGACCGTGTCAGGAGTGACTGTACCAGGAGTGACCGTGTCAGGATTGACCGTGCCAGGAGTGACCGTGTCAGGAGTAACCGTACCAGGAGTAACCGTGTCAGGAGTGACCGTGTCAGGAGTGACCGTGTCAGGAGTGACTGTGCCAGGAGTAACCAGGAGTAACCGTGTCAGGAGTAACCGTGTCAGGAGTATCCAGGAGTGACCGTGTCAGGAGTGACCGTGTCAGGAGTAACCAGGAGTAACCGTGTCAGGAGTAACCAAGAGTGACCGTGTCAGGAGTGACCGTGCCAGGAGTAACCGTATCAGGAATAACCGTGTCAGGAGTAACCATGTCAGGTTTAACCAGGAGTAACCGTGTCAGGAGTAACCGTGTCAGGAGTAACCAGGAGTAACCGTACCCGGAGTAACCAGGAGTGACCGTGTCAAGAGTAACCAGGAGTAACCAGGAGTGACCGTGTCAGGAGTAACCAGGAGTGACCGTGTCAGGTGTGACCGTGTCAGGAGTAACAGTGTCAGGAGTAACCGTGTCAGGTGTAACCGTACCATGAGTAACCAGGAGTGACCGTGTCAGGAATAACCGTACCAGGAGTAACTGTGTCAGGAGTAACCAGGAGTGACCATGCCAGGAGTAACCGTACCAGGAGTAACCGTGTCAGGAGTAACCAGGAGTGACCGTGTCAGGAATAACCGTGCCAGGAGTAACCGTGTCAGAAGTAACCAGGAGTGACCCTGTCAGGAGTAACCGTGTCAGGAGTAACCAGGAGTGACCGTGTCAGGATTACCAGGAGTAACCGTGTCAGGAGTAACCGGGAGTGACCGTGTCAGGAGTAACCGTGTCAGGATTGACCGTGTCAGGAGTGACCGTGCCAGGAGTAACCAGGAGTGACCGTGTCAGGAGTGACCGTATCAGGAATAACCAGGAGTGACCGTGTTAGGAGTGACCGTGGCAGGAGTGACCGTACCAGGAGTGACCGTGTCAGGAGTGACCGTGCCAGGAGTAACCGCGCCAGGAGTGACCGTGTCAGGAGTGACCGCGCCAGGAGTGACCGTACCAGGAGTGACCGTACCAGGAGTAACCGTGTCAGGAGTAACCAGGAGTGACCGTGCCAGGAGTGACCGTACCAGGAGTTACCGTGTCAGGAGTGACCAGGAGTAACCATGTCAGGAGTGACCGTGCCAGGAGTGACCGTGCCAGGAGTAACCGTACCAGGAGTAACCGTGTCAGGAGTGACCAGGAGTGACCGTGTCAGGAGTGACCGTGTCAGGAATAACCAGGAGTGACCGTGCCAGGAGTAACCGCGCCAGGAGTGACCCGTACCAGGAGTGACCGTGCCAGGAGTGACCGTGTCAGGAGTGACCGTGTCAGGAGTAACCAGGAGTGACCTTGCCAGGAGTGACCGTACCAGGAGTGACCGTGTCAGGATTGACCGTGCCAGGAGTAACCGTGTCAGGAGTGACCGTGTCAGGAGTGACCGTGTCAGGAGTGACCGTGCCAGGAGTAACCGTGTCAGGAGTGACCGTGTCAGGAGTGACCGTGCCAGGAGTAACCGTACCAGGAGTAACCGTGTCAGGAGTAACCGTGTCAGGAGTAACCGTGTCAGGAGTAACCGTGTCAGGAGTAACCAGGAGTGACCGTGTCAGGATTGACCGTGCCAGGAGTAACCGCGCCAGGAGTGACCGTACCAGGAGTGACCGTGCCAGGAGTGACCGTGTCAGGAGTGACCGTGTCAGGAGTAACCAGGAGTGACCGTGCCAGGAGTGACCGTACCAGGAGTGACCGTGTCAGGATTGACCGTGCCAGGAGTAACCGTGTCAGGAGTGACCGTGTCAGGAGTGACCGTGTCAGGAGTGACCGTGTCAGGAGTGACCGTGCCAGGAGTAACCGTGTCAGGAGTGACCGTGTCAGGAGTGACCGTGTCAGGAGTGACCGTACCAGGAGTAACCAGGAGTAACCGTGTCAGGAGTAACCGTGTCAGGAGTAACCGTGTCAGGAGTGACCGTGTCAGGAGTGACCGTACAAGGAGTAACCAGGAGTAACCGTGTCAGGAGTAACCGTGTCAGGAGTAACCGTGTCAGGAGTAACCAGGAGTGACTGTGTCAGGAGTAACCAGGAGTGACCGTGTCAGGAGTAACCGTGTCAAGAGTAACCGTGTCAGGAGTAACCAGGAGTGACCGTGCCAGGAGTAACTAGGAGTAACCGTGTCAGGAGTAACCAGGAGTAACCGTGCCAGGAGTAACCAGGAGTGACCATGTCAGGAGTGACCGTGCCAGGAGTAACCAGGAGTGACCGTGTCAGGAGTGACCGTGCCAGGTGTGACCATACCAGGAGTGACCGTGTCAGGAGTGAACGTGCCAGGAGTAACCGCGCCAGGAGTGACTGTGTCAGGAGTGACCGCGCCAGGAGTGACTGTGCCAGGAGTGACCGTACCAGGAGTAACCGTGCCAGGAGTGACCTTGTCAGGAGTAACCATGTCAGGAGTGACCATGCTAGGAGTAACCGTGCCAGGAGTGAAGGTGACAGGAGTAACCGTACCAGGAGTAACTGTGTCAGGAGTGACCAGGAGTAACCATGTCAGGAGTGACCGTGTCAGGAGTAACCGTGCCAGGAGTGACCTTGTCAGGAGTAACCATGTCAGGAGTGACCATGCCAGGAGTAACCGTGCCAGGAGTGAAGGTGACAGGAGTAACCGTACCAGGAGTAACTGTGTCAGGAGTGACCAGGAGTAACCATGTCAGGAGTGACCGTGTCAGGAGTGACCGTGTCAGGAGTAACCGTGTCAGGAGTGACCGTGACAGGAGTAACCGTGTCAGGAGTAACTGTACCAGGAGTAACTGTGTCAGGAATAACCGTACCAGGAGTAACCGTGTCAGGAGTGACCAGGAGTAACCATGTCAGGAGTGACCGTGTCAGGAGTGACCGTGTCAGGAGTAACCGTGTCAGGAGTGACCGTGACAGGAGTAACCGTGTCAGGAGTAACTGTACCAGGAGTAACTGTGTCAGGAATAACCGTACCAGGAGTAACCGTGTCAGGAGTGACCAGGAGTAACCATGTCAGGAGTGACCGTGTCAGGAGTGACCGTGCCAGGAGTAACCGTGTCAGGAGTAACTGTGTCAGGAGTAACCGTGTCAGGTGTAACCGTACCATGAGTAACCAGGAGTGACCGTGTCAGGAATAACCGTACCAGGAGTAACTGTGTCAGGAGTAACCAGGAGTGACCATGCCAGGAGTAACCGTACCAGGAGTAACCGTGTCAGGAGTAACCAGGAGTGACCGTTTCAGGAATAACTGTACCAGGAGTAACCGTGTCAGGAGTAACCAGGAGTGACCGTGTCAGGAGCAACCGTGTCAGGAGTCACCAGGAGTGACCGTGTCAGGAGTAACCAGGAGTGACCGTGTCAGGATTACCAGGAGTAACCGTGTCATGAGTAACCGGGAGTGACCGTGTCAGGAGTAACCGTGTCAGGAGTGACCGTGTCAGGAGTGACCGTGTCAGGATTAACCAGGAGTGACCGTGTCAGGAGTGACCGTGTCAGGAATAACCAGGAGTGACCGTGTCAGGAGTGACCGTGCCAGGAGTGTCCGTACCAGGAGTGACCGTGTCAGGAGTGACCGTGCCAGGAGTAATCGCGCCAGGAGTGACCGTGTCAGGAGTGACCGCGCCAGGAGTGACCGTACCAGGAGTGACCGTACCAGGAGTAACCGTGTCAGGAGTAACCAGGAGTGACCGTGCCAGGAGTGACCGTACCAGGAGTGACCTTGTCAGGAGTGACCGTGCCAGGAGTAACCAGGAGTGACCGTGTCAGGAGTGACCGTGCCAGGAGTAACCAGGAGTGACCGTGTCAGGAGTGACAGTGCCAGGAGTGACCATACCAGGAGTGACCGTGTCAGGAGTGAACGTGCCAGGAGTAACCCAGCCAGGAGTGACCGTGTCAGCAGTGACTGCGCCAGGAGTGACCGTACCAGGAGTGACCGTACCAGGAGTAACCGTGTCAGGAGTAAACAGGAGTGACCGTGCCAGGAGTGACCGTACCAGGAGTGACCTTGCCAGGAGTGACCGTGTCAGGAGTAACCATGTCAGGAGTGACCGTGCCAGGAATAACCGTGCCAGGAGTGACCGTGCCAGGAGTAACCGTACCAGGAGTAACCGTGTCAGGAGTGACTGTGTCAGGAGTAACCGTGTCAGGAGTGACCGTGTCAGGATTGACCGTGTCAGGAGTGACCGTGTCAGGAGTAACCGTGTTAGGAATAACCAGGAGTGACCGTGCCAGGAGTGACCGTGTCAGGAGTGACCGTGTCAGGAGTAACCAGGAGTGACCGTGCCAGGAGTGACCGTACCAGGAGTGACCGTGTCAGGAGTAACCAGGAGTGACCGTGGCAGGAGTGACCGTACCAAGAGTGACCGTGTCAGGAGTAACCAGGAGTGACCGTGCCAGGAGTGACCGTGTCAGGAGTGACCGTGTCAGGAGTAACCAGGAGTGACCGTGCCAGGAGTGACCGTACCAGGAGTGACCGTGTCAGGAGTGACCGTGCCAGGAGTAACCGTGTCAGGAGTGACCGTGTCAAGAGGGACCGTGTCAGGAGTGACCGTGCCAGGAGTAACCGTGTCAGGAGTGACCGTGTCAGGAGTGACCGTGCCAGGAGTAACCGTGTCAGGAGTAACCGTACCAGGAGGAACCAGGAGTGACTGTGTCAGGAGTAACCAGGAGTGACCGTGCCAGGAGTAACCGTGTCAGGAGTAACCGTACCAGGAGGAACCAGGAGTGACTGTGTCAGGAGTAACCAGGAGTGACCGTGTCAGGAGTAACCAGGAGTAACCGTGTCAAGAGTAACCGTGTCAGGAGTAACCAGGAGTGACCGTGCCAGGAGTAACCATGTCAGGAGTAACCAGGAGTAACCGTGACAGGAGTTACCAGGAGTGACCGTGTCAGGAGTGACCGTGCCAGGAGTAACCAGGAGTGACCGTGTCAGGAGTGACCATGCCAGGAGTGACCATTCCTTGGAGTGACCCTGTCATGAGTGAACGTGCCCGAAGTAACCGCGCCATGAGTGACCGTGTCAGGAGTGACCGTACCAGGAGTGACCGTACCAGGAGTGACCGTACCAGGAGTGAC
>NW_025550415.1:0-15508 GCF_905237065.1 Salmo salar | reverse complement strand
TTTCTATGTTGGGTTTTGTTTGAGATGATCTCCAATTAGAGGCAGGTGGTCATCGTTGTCTCTAATTGGAGGTCATATTTAAATTGGTGTTTGTCCCACCTGGGTTTGTGGCAGATACATTTTGAGTACCGTAAATTCCGGACTATAAGCCGCAACTTTTTTCCCAGGCTTTGAACCTCGCGGCTTAAACAATGACGCGGCTAATATATGGATTTTTCGCGCTTTCATTAGACCAATGAAATTGCCGAACGGGTTAAGGTCAAACAACTTTTTTGTTTGCTGTTTAGATTAAATCGAGCGCTCTCAAACTTCCCATCATTCTGATTACGGTAGTCATTTTGTCACCCTCATCATAGCAAAGACACGGAGAAATGCATATGATGCAGGTTTCAAGTTGAAGGCAATTGATCTGGCTGTTGGAAAAGGAAATAGAGCTGCTGCACGGGAGCTTGGTCTTAATGAGTCGATGATAAGACGTTGGAAACAGCAGCGTGAGGAATTGACTCAGTGCAAAAAGACAACTAAAGCTTACTGCTAGTTAAAGCCTATTTATTTTTGTTACAAGCCGTGCTTCGTTAAAGCCTATTTATTTTTGTTACAAGCCGTGTTTCGTTAAAGCCTATTTATTTTTGTTACAAGCCGTGTTTCGTTAAAGCCTATTTATTTTTGTTACAAGCCGTGTTTCGTTAAAGCCTGTGTAAAGTTCATTTGTTTCAATGTACCGGTAGGCACCTGCGGCTTATAGACATGTGCGGCTTATTTATGTTCAAAATAATATATTTTTTTAAATTCAGTGGATGCGGCTTATATTCAGGTGCGCTTAATAGTCCGGAAATTACGGTAGTGTATGTGTCACCTCTGCGTCACGGTTTGTTGTTTTTTGTCATTCAGTTTATTTATGTATTGCATAGTTTCACAGTATAAATAAAATGTGGAGCGACACACACGCTGCACTTTGGTTTGCTCATTCCTACGACAACCGTGACAAGGATGACTTAGGCTACCTTTAAAGGGACAATCTGTGATTGGTACATACATTTTTGGGATTATTCAATTAATGTCAGATACCCATTTATTCTTGGAGAATGTAACTTGTAAAAGCTTCATAAGTTAGTGAAACTGTCGTACCCCATCAGAACCCCAAATATAAGCTGGTTTTGCTCCATTGTTTGTAAACAATGTAATTGTATAAAAAACACTGTATAGCCTCAAAACATGGTTAAATCAATAATTTGGATCTCATAGATGGTCAGTCCTTGCATCCGCAGCTCTGTTTATGAATTTGAGAGTGGTTACATCTCTCCAGCCCCATCCCCTGAGCTGTTGACAAAAACAGTGGCAAGGTGTCCACTTTGTTGTTAATCGAACTGCAGATTGGTTTTTGGTGTAATGTCCCTTTAATTGAAGACTAAGACTGTCCCAGGCCTAGCTTATGGAAGCTCTTAGCCCTAGACAAGCTGAAAATGTGCAGTGTTCCTATAGAAAAGGAAGACGGACAGAACTTTTAACATGTTCAATAGGAACTTGAGCTACAGAACACATTCCCATTTCCAACAAATTTCCTGTAATCCACGGGACTGCACTTGGCTGCTTCCTGTGGCCTACTGTACATGTCCAAAAACACATCTGTAACATTTGTCCCCATGAAACGGATTTCGGCGATACGGCCATTAGAGTAAGCCAGCAATGTCTCACTCTGTCAGAAAAACAAGATGTATCATATCATATTGCATTGCCTCAGTATACTACATATAGCAGTAGATATTGACTGGATACACTAAAGGAAATGGAACTCCATGACTTTAGGTTTATACTGTATAACAGTGTTCAGCTGGAGGACTGGGCAGTCAGGGGAGCGAGGTGTGATGCTATAAGCCCAGCTGAAGAGGACGTGTGTGGGGTGAGGGGACCAGAGCAGGAGCTCACAGATGTGGAGGCACTGACAGATGTGTCAGCGACAGATGCCTGCTTGGCCCAGGCTTAAGCAGCTGTGTGTGTGTGTGTGTGTGTGTGTGTGTGTGTGTGTGTGTGTGTGTGTGTGTGTGTGTGTGTGTGTGTGTGTGTGTGTGTGTGTGTGTGTGTGTGTGTGTGTGTGTGTGTGTGTGTGTGTGTGTGTGTATATTCACATGTGCTATGGAGTGGGACAGGTCGCCTGTGTATTGCAGTCATTTCCTCCATTATAACCCTATCAGAAGTGGATATGATGTCACCACCTGTATGCATGACTGGGACTTCACATGGACATTAAACAGTAGCTGATGAGAATGGGACACGAGCATGTACATCTGGCACTGTGTGTGTGTGTGTGTGTGTGTGTGTGTGTGTGTGTGTGTGTGTGTGTGTGTGTGTGTGTGTGTGTGTGTGTGTGTGTGTGTGTGTGTGTGTGTGTGTGTGTGTTTGTGTTTGTGCGTGTGTGTGTGCCTGTGTGTGTATGTGTGTCAGTGTGTGTCCAGTGTTGGCCCAGTTACAGATGGGAGTCAAGTCACTGAGAGTCTCAGTATCAATGCTTTGGCACCAAGGAGAGTGTTGTTGTTGTCAGGGGGCAGGTTGACATGGTGCAGAGGGACCAGAAGGTCTGAGAGTGTTGTTGGGGGCAGGTTGACATGGTGCAGAGAAACTATAAGGTCTGAGAGTGTTGTTGTCAGTGGGCAGGTTTACATGGTGCAGAGGGACTATAAGGTCTGAGTGTTGTTGTCAGTGGGCAGGTTTACATGGTGCAGAGGGACTATAAGGTCTGAGGCTGGATCTGATTTATCTCTAAAGAAACTGTGCAATGTGCACATTGAGCTCACAGAAGAAAAAAAATGGAATTCAAATAATTGAACCAACATGGGTCAATTAGTTCTTTAAAAAATGAAAAATAACCAAAATGTCAACACTACCGCCCATGTATGGTGGTAGGTAAATTACTCTCACCTTTCCCGGTACAAGCTGGTGCACTGCTCTGCTGGCTCCTAATTGGCCTGCACAGCTCAGCTGCCTGATTGCAAACAGACCCAGGTGTGTGTGAGAGTGTGACAGCAACCCTCCTTTCCTCTCTCTCTCCCCTCCTCCCTCTGTTTAAGGAGAGCAGTGCCCAGCTCAGTATAGTTAATGACTGTTAAACCCCTGTTCCGTACACACACAAACCCGCACGGACACGCACATACACACATGCACACGCACACACATACAGCGCTAATGATTACACTTTGCTGGTCAGCCTGATTAAGGAAGTGGATATTAGAGCTGTAGAGCTGAGCAGCAGAGCAGCAGAACCCACACTAACACTCCCCCCATTGGCCCTGTCTCATTAGCCTCCTTCACAAAGACCTTTAGAAGCCCACAAGGTAGAGAGTCACAGGGGAATAGCCTGTGTTTCATAATGCCTTTAATGGTCATTCATAATATATGGAGGTGTGTGTGCATGTGCGTGTCTGTGCGTGAGTGTGTGTGTGTATGGACTTTACAACAGTGCTGGTAACAGAGAACCACAATTCCATGTAATATCACTCACTGGGTGTAGTTAAAAAAACACGTTGTGGAGCTTGGAGACTTTTGGAGGCTTTTCCTATGTCAGACAGGAAACTAAGCTGGTTGGTTTTTACAGGGCAGGGGCACCCACAATTAATGACCTAGCATCAGTTGAAGTCTGTAGTAATGCATAAAACAGGATTACACAAGTAAAGTGGGCTCATAAACACAATGGTAACACACTACACCTGAGTTTTCACCATGACTGCCTTGCCGGGGCCTATGGAGCTACCTCATAGATGAACAATCCAATATGATTCAGTTACACAGACAGAGACATGACTGCCACAGGGAAACATCAGCCAGTGGGTCTTCTCAAGCAATCTCACGCGTCGTTTTCAACAAACTAAAGAGATCTGAGGACATGATAAGGAGGAAGATCTGAGGACATGATAAGGAGGAAGATATGGTGAGAGACAGAAAGAGAGAGAGAGACACAGAGAGAGAGAGAGAGAGAGAGAGAGAGTAGAGAAAGGGAAAGAAAGCAAGAGCGAGACTGATAGACAGAGAGAGAAAGAACGCTAGAGAGCAGGAATAAACAGGAGGGAAGGAGGGAGGGAGGCCATGTGGTGGTGGGGCCCTGTGCTGTGCTGAGAGGTTCCCTTCAGCCAACACAAATGTTCCCTTCCTTGGCCCCCCAGGGTTAGGGTTAGGACCCCCAGGGCCAATAAAACAAACAGTGTGTTGACTCCACAACACACTGCCTGAGCCCCCTGATAATCCCCAAAGCATCTTCAGGACATGTTCTGTTCTCTGCTCTCCCTTTTCCTCCCCCTCCTCCTCCCCTCCCCCTCTCCGTCCCTCCTCTGGAAACAATAAATAAAAATAGAGAGTCATAAGAAAGAAAAGAAAAAGCAGAAGAGAGGAGGATGACTTTCCACTCGCTAAGAAAACATCATCGCAACACCTCTCTATCCCAGCATTCCTCTTTTTTTCTCTCTCCCTTTTTTACTCCCTCCTTCCATCTCTGGCCAGGTTCCCAGCTCCTGTCATGTAGGCATATGGCTGGAACACAGCAGTCCACTCTGCACATCTAGTTACCATGCCCATGCAGCCCCAACTGCAGCCCCATTCCCAGCATCCAGCCCCACCTCCCAACCTCAGCCTCTGCCCCAGCTCTCCTTAGCCCCAGCCCCATCCCAGCCCCAGCCCCAGCCCCAACCCCTGTCCCCCACCCCAACCACAGCACTGTGAGATTAACAAAAACCTGACTCATTACTCTCGTGTCCAAACCAAGCACTTTTACAGCACATGTAACACACCAGCTAATCTCACTGACACCTCTGGCCAAATAAACACTCTTAATGCCACTCTAAACATACACCACTTCTCAGCGTGTCCCAATGGACCAACACATGGCTCTACACACCAGGCACAAGGCACCAGACACCAGACACCAGGCAGCAATCCCTGACTGGTGGTGTGCTCAGGGTCCTTACAGGAGGGAAATATAACAGAGTTGATAAACTACAGTCTAAACAAGGCAAATACGTAGGTAACACTTTTGCAAGTAAACTTGCAGCTGGAGTCACCTTGCAAGAGAGTTTGTCACATTAAAGGGATCGTTCGTTACAAAATGACTTTGTTTCCTTACCTTGCTGCCTTGCCTTGTCCATAAACCGCTTACATGGTAAGGAAACCAATATGTGTCATGCCCTGACCATAGAGAGCCCTTGTTTCTCTATGGTGTAGTAGGTCACGGCGTGACTAGGGGGGTAGTCTAGTTTAATATTTCTATGTTGTGTTCAAGTTTATATTTTCTATGTTGGTGTTTTGTATGATTCCCAATTAGAGGCAGCTGGTAATCGTTGTCTGTAATTGGGGATCATATTTAAGTAGCTATTTTTCCCACCTGTGTTTGTGGGATATTATTTTGTGCCTGTGCACCACGTAGTCACGTTTAGTTGTTTGTTTATTTGATTTATTTGTTTTTTCTTGAAGTTTCACTGTGGAATAAAGATGTGGAACTCTACACACGCTGCGCCTTGGTCCCATTCTAACGACAACCATGACAGAATATCCCACTAAACCAGGACCAAGCAGCATGTTCACAGGTGAAGGAGTTTTGGACATGGGAAGAAGTGATAGGTGGATGCGAGACCCTTCCTTGGCGGCAGACGGAGGTTAACTTGTTTGGGATAGGGGCAGTATTTTCACGTCCGGATAAAAAATGTACCCGATTTAATCTGGTTACTACTCCTGCCCAGAAACTAGAATATGCATATAATTAGTAGATTTGGATAGAAAGCACTCTGAAGTTTCTAAAACAGTTTGAATGGTGTCTGTGAGTACAACAGAACTCATATGGCAGGCCAAAACCTGAGAAGATTCCATACAGGAAGTGCCCTGTCTGACAATTTGTTTTCTAAGGCTTCCATTGGCTCTCAGAAGGCGCCAGAAAGTGGAATGAGGTGTCTGCTGTCTCTAGGCGAAGAACAGCAGGACATTTTGTTACTGGTCAGCCTGGGAACAGTGACACTGGAGATGCGCATTCATGACAATTCTCCATTTTTTTCTTTCAGCCTATGAATGAATACAACGTCGCCCGGGTTGGAATATTATCGCTATTTTACGAGAAAAATAGCATAAAAATTGATTTTAAACAGCGTTTGACATGCTTCGAAGTACGGTAATGGAATATTTTGAATTTTTTTGTCACGAAATGCGCTCGCACGTCACCCTTCGGATTGTGACCTGAACGCACGAACAAAACGGAGCTATTTCAATATAACTAGGGATTATTTGGAACCAAAACAGCATTTGTTGTTGAAGTAGAAGTCCTGGGAGTGCATTCTGACGAGGAACAGCAAAGGTAATCCAATTTTTCTAATAGTAAATCTGAGTTTAGTGAGCACCAAACTTGGTGGGTGTCAAATTAGCTAGCCTGTGATGGCCGAGCTATCTACTCAGAATATTGCAAAATGTGCTTTCGCTGAAAAGTTATTTTAAAATCTGACACCGCGATTGCATAAAGGAGTTCTGTATCTATAATTCTTAAAATAATTGTTATGTATTTTGTGAACGTTTATCGTGAGTAATGTAGTAAATTCACCGGAAGTTTGCGGTGGGTATGCTAGTTCTGAACATCACATGCTAATGTAAAAAGCTGTTTTTTGATATAAATATGAACTTGATTGAACAAAACATGCATGTATTGTATAACATAATGTCCTAGGAGTGTCATCTGATGAAGATCATCAAAGGTTAGTGCTGCATTTAGCTGTGGTTTTGGTTTTTGTGACATATATGCTTGCTTTGAAAATGGCTGTGTGATTATTTTTGGCAGGGTACTCTCCTGACATAATCTAATGTTTTGCTTTCGCTGTAAAGCCTTTTTGAAATCGGACAATGTGGTTAGATTAATTAGAGTCTTGTCTTTAAAATGGTGTAAAATAGTCATATGTTTGAGAAATTGAAGTTATAGCATTTTTAAGGTATTTGTATTTCGCGCCACGCTCTACCATTGGATATTGGTGAGGCGTTCCGCTAGCGGAACGTCTGTCCCTAAAAGGTTAATGATGGAGGACGGCAATGACGCCGGGGTTCGCGGCCACAGAAAGCCCAAGGACAACCCCAAGATTTATTTTGGGGGGGGGCACAAGGGGTGGCCGGTCGAGCCGAGGAGCGTGCCAGAGCCCGAATGGCAAACTCTGGAGGAGCGTGTCATCAGACCACGGCCACAGAATCCCCAAGATTACTTTTGGGGTGGGGGCACATGGAGCTAGCGGCTGAGCAGAGAAAAGAGCCAGAGACCACCTGGGAGGAGATAGAGAGGTGGTCGGTCAACCCAAGGCGAGTATCAGAGCCTGCCTGGGATTCGATGGAACAGTGTGAGGAGGGATACCGGAGAATGGAGTTGGCTAGGAGTATGTGGCAACGCAGGTGTTTGGAGGAACGTGTCATCAGTTCGGTGCAACCTGTGCCAGCCCCACGCATCAGGCCTCCAGTGCGCCTCCAACGTCCGGTACGTCCTGTGCCTGCTCCTCGCACTCGCACTGTAGTACGTGTCCCCAGTCCGGTACGTCCTGTGCCTGCTCCTCGCACTAGCCCTGAAGTGTGTGTCACCAGTCCGGTACCACCTGTGCCGGCTCCACGCACTAGACCTCCACGCTTTTTAACCCACCATAGAACATGTTCATTGAAAGACACAATATGTATTATATCCTACAGAAAGCATTGGGTTTTTTTTCCGGTACGTCCTGTGCCTGCTCCTCGCACTCGCCCTGAAGTGCGTGTCACCAGTCCGGTGCCACCTGTACCGGCTCCATGCACTCGGCCTCCAGTGCGCATTCCCAGTCCAGAGCTTCTGGCGACGGTCCCCAGTCCAGAGCTTCCGGCGACGGTCCCCAGTCCGGAACCTCCCACGACTGTCCACAGTCCGGAACCTCCCGCGACGGTCCACAGTCCGGGACCTCCCGCGACGGTCCACAGTCCGGGACCTCCCGCGACGGTCCACAGTCCGGGACCTCCCGCGACAGTCCACAGTCCGGGACCACCTACGATGGTCCACAGTGCAGAACCTCCAGCAACGGTCCACGGTCCGGAACCTCCAGCTCCATGGCCGGAGCCTTCCCCTGCGCCGATGCCCAGTCCGAGCACGGCGTCCAGTCCAGCTCCAGGGCAGGAGCCTTCCTCTGTGCCGGTGGCCAGTCCAGGCACGGCGTACAGTCCCTCTCCATGGCCGGAGCCCTCCTTTGCACCGGTGCCCAGTCCAGGCACGGCGTCCAGTCCAGCTCCAAGTCTGGAGCCTTCCTCTGCAACGGTGCCCAGTCCAGGCACGGTGTCCAGTCCCGCTCCATGGCCGGAGCCTTCTTCTGCGCCGGTGCCCAGTCCAGCCACGCCGTCCGGTCCAGCTCCATGGCCGGAGCCTTCTTCTGCGCCGATGTCCAGGCACGGCGTCCAACCCAGCTCCAGGGCCGGAGCCCTCCTCTGCACCGGTGCCCAGTCCTGGCATAGCGTTCCACCCGGCGCCATGGTTGGATCCGGTGCTGGGGGGGCTATGACCCGCACCGGAGCCGCCACCGACACTAGTCACCCCCCCTAGCCCCCCCATTTGGTTTCAGGTTTTGCGGCCGGAGTCCGCGCCTTTGGGGGGGTACTGTCACGCCCTGACCATAGAGAGCCCTTGTTTCTCTATGGTGTAGTAGGTCAGGGCGTGACTAGGGGGTAGTCTAGTTTAATATTTCTATGTTGTGTTCTAGTTTGTATTTTCTATGTTGGTGTTTTGTATGATTCCCAATTAGAGGAAGCTGGTAATCGTTGTCTGTAATTGGGGATCATATTTAAGTAGCTATTTTTCCCACCTGTGTTTGTGGGATATTATTTTGTGCCTGTGCACCACGTAGTCACGTTTATTTGATTTATTTGTTTTTTCTTGAAGTTTCACTGTGGAATAAAGATGTGGAACTCTACATACGCTGCGCCTTGGTCCCGTTCTTACGACAACCGTGACAATATGTCAGTATGTAATTTGGATGAATTATCTCTTTAATCCCTTCAAGTTGATTGACGCACCTGTGCGTATAGGACAGACACTTAGAAACAGTTTCTTAATCAAAGTTTGTGTGTTGACCTCAGCTATCTAAAAGGTTGTGTTTTTAATGGTAGTGGAAGATGTTTACATGATTACAGGCTAGAACTGAAACTGAATGGAAGCTGGAAAGAAAGTAGGATAGATAAGAAAGTGACGTTTGGTCTCTGCTTTTATACATCAGGCCTGCAGCTGTTTAATAATAATAATAAAAGTAATAATTTATTACATTTCTATAATGGTTTTCCTTTCATCTCAAAGCGCTTCAAGAGCGCTTTCGCCTTCGCAGAAGGCAGGAATAGTGGTCACAGGCAGGCAATGGTCATACACAGGTAGGCAAACAGTCAGGTGAATCAAAACTAGGACTGAAGGCTATAACTGGTTCTCACAAACGAGCTAGGAAAAGGCTTAGTCAAAACAAACAATACCTCACAAAGGCACAAACAGAATGAACTGAACTAAATAAGGAGCTGATGAGATCAGGTGAGTAACTAACACAGGTGAAATCAATGAACAAAAATGAAAGACAGGGCTACGTTCAAGAACACAAAGAAACAGGGCTACGTTCAAGAACACAAAGAAACAGGGCTACGTTCAAGAACACAAAGAAACAGGGCTACGTTCAAGAACACAAAGAAACAGGGCTACGTTCAAGAACGCAAAGAAACAGGGCTACGTTCAAGAACGCAAAGAAACAGGGCTACGTTCAAGAACACAAAGAAACAGGGCTACGTTCAAGAACACAAAGAAACAGGGCTACGTTCAAGAACACAAAGAAACAGAACACAAGGTTGACTAAGAAAATAAATACAGAACCTTACACTAGTATATTCTAGTTCCTTTTTATTTCCATTTGTGCTGATAATGGCTTCAACATGTTGATGACACATTGGCTGTTTCATACAGTACATATCCTCTTCTGGGAACCAACGCTACATCATTTTCTCACAAAGAGTTAATTTAATTATGACATTTGTACTGACGTAAAGGTCAAATGAAGTGTTAGCGGCAGGTGTGTAACGGTTGTCTTCTGTAGAAATGGACCAAGGCGCAGCAGGTACGTGAATACTCATCTTTAATTAAAATAAAGGAGTAAAGCATCCACTTAACAATTCAAACAAAGTAACAACAGCTACAGTTCTGCAGGCTAGAAACGCAGTGCAAAAAACAACCACCCACAACCCCAAAGAAAAACACACACACCTATACAGGACTTCCAATCAAAGGCAACTCAACACACCTGCCTTCAATTGGAAGTCCCAATCATCCACCCAACATTAAACCAATACAAACATGCCACGTCCTGACCCCAAAACTAAAACACTAGCTCCATCTGCTGGTCAGGACGTGACAGTACCCCCCCCTCAAGGTGCAGACCCCGGAATGCACCTACCAACAAAAAAAAAACAACACAAAACCCATAAACAATAACCCTAAAACAATAAGGGAGGGAAGGGAGGGTGGCTGCCGTCACCGACGGCACTGTGCTACACCCTCCCTCCCCAACCCACCTATCCTGGAGGTGGCTCAGGTGCAGGGCGTGGACCTTGCTCCACTTGGGCTGACCCTGGCAGACGGACCACTCGTGCTGGGCCGGAGGACCCCTCGGGCTGGACCGGGGGACAGGAGGGCCCCTCGGGCTGGGCCGGGGGACAGGAGGGCCACTCGGGCTGGGCCGGAAGGCATGCGGGCCACTCGGGCTGGGCCGGAAGGCATGCGGGCCACTCGGGCTGGGCCGGAGGGCAGGAGGACCACTCGGGCTGGACCGGAGGGCAGGAGGACCACTCGGGCTGGACCGGAGGGCAGGAGGACCACTCGGGCTGATCCTGACAGGCCGGGCACCCTGGCAGATCAGGGCAGGCGGACCACTCGGGCTGGGCCGGAAGGCATGCGGGCCACTCGGGCTGGGCCGGAAGGCATGCGGGCCACTCGGGCTGGGCCGGAAGGCATGCGGGCCACTCGGGCTGGGCCGGAAGGCATGCGGGCCACTCGGGCTGGGCCGGAGGGCAGGAGGACCACTCGGGCTGGACCGGAGGGCAGGAGGACCACTCGGGCTGATCCTGACAGGCCGGGCACCCTGGCAGATCAGGGCAGGCGGGCACCTCTGGCAGAACCGGGCAGTCTGGCCACTCTGGCAGTTCAGGGCAGTCTGGCCACCCTGGCAGTTCAGGGCAGTCCGGCCACCCTGGCAGTTCAGGGCAGTCCGGCCACCCTGGCAGTTCAGGGCAGTCCGGCCACCCTGGCAGTTCAGGGCAGTCCGGCCACCCTGGCAGTTCAGGGCAGTCCGGCCACCCTGGCAGTTCAGGGCAGTCCGGCCACCCTGGCAGTTCAGGGCAGTCCGGCCACCCTGGCAGTTCAGGGCAGTCCGGCCACCCTGGCAGTTCAGGGCAGTCTGGCCACTCTGGCAGTTCAGGGCAGTCTGGCCACTCCGGCAGTTCAGGGCAGTCTGGCCACTCCGGCAGTTCAGGGCAGTCTGGCCACTCCGGCAGTTCAGGGCAGTCTGGCCACTCCGGCAGTTCAGGGCAGTCTGACCTCTCTGGCGACTGTTGACTGGCGGGCAGCTCTGACGACTGTTGACTGGCGGGCAGCTCTGACGACTGTTGACTGGTGGGCAGCTCTGACGACTGTTGACTGGCGGGCAGCTCTGACGACTGTTGACTGGCGGGCAGCTCTGGTGATGGTTGACTGGCGGGCAGCACTGACGACTGTTGACTGGGCGGGCAGCTCTGGTGACTGTTGACTGGCGAGGCTGGGTTGACACACTAGACTCCTGATGCGTGGGGCTGGTATAGGACGTGCCAGCCTGGAGACACGCACCTCCATGCTAGTGCGTCTGGTGGGAAACACCGGACCGAAAGGGCGCACTGGCGGTCTTGAGTGCAGGGTTGGCATCACCCCTTCCGGCTCGATGCTCCCCTTGCCCTGGCACCTGCGGGCGCTGGTACTGGGCGAACTGGGCTGTGCGTCCGTATAGGCGAGATGGTGCGCACCTCAGCGTAACATGGTGCCCTCCACCTGCACGCACCTCCCTGTAGTCACGGGTAGCTGGCTTACGGCTCTTCCCTGGCCTGGCCAAACTACCCGTGTGCCCCACCCCAAAAAAATCTTGGGGCTGCCTCTCGGGTTTCCTAGCCAACCGTGTTCCAGCGTAACGTTCCCGATGGTTCCTCTGTCCAGCTGCCTCCACTCTCCTGAGTGCCTCCACCTGTTCCCATGGGAGGCGATCCCTTCCGGCCAGGATCTCTTCCCAGGTGTAGGATCCCTTGCCGTCCAGGACGTCCTCCCATGTCCATTGTTCCCTTTTTCTCTCCTGTGGCTTCCTCCTCTTCTGCTGCTTGGTCCTTTGGTGGGTGGTTCTGTAACGGTTGTCTTCTGTAGAAATGGACCAAGGCGCAGCAGGTACGTGAATACTCATCTTTAATTAAAATAAAGGAGTAAAGCATCCACTTAACAATTCAAACAAAGTAACAACAGCTACAGTTCTGCAGGCTAGAAACGCAGTGCAAAAAACCACCACCCACAACCCCAAAGAAAAACACACACACCTATATAGGACTTCCAATCAAAGGCAACTATACACACCTGCCTTCAATTGGAAGTCCCAATCATCCACCCAACATTAAACCAATACAAACATGCCACGTCCTGACCCCAAAACTAAAACACTAGCTCCATCTGCTGGTCAGGACGTGACAAGGTGAAAGGTAAAAGAGATTGGAGTCAGAAGGGCAAGTAGCCAAGACAATACATTTGTCCCGGGGTCAACAGCACTATCTACTAGACCACACAGGCCACTGGATAAACAAAGTTAATACACAGAGATATCTATCTGTATGTTACATTTGCATGACCACAATCAAGTGAATGTGGATATGAAGAATAACCTTTGACCTTCCAAGGGGATACAGAAGAATAACCTTTGACATTCAAAGGGGATACAAAATAATAAAGGGATACAGAATAATAACCTTTGACCTTCCAAGGAGATACAAAATAATAAAGGGATACAGAATAATAACCTTTGACCTTCCAATGGGATAAAGAGGACAAGCCAGTAAGTTCAGGCAATATGTAAGGGCCAATAGTCACACATGCACATACACACACACACACACACACACACACACACACACACACACACACACACACACACACACACACACACACACAAAGAAGCCAGTATGTGTATTGGCAGAGTGTGCAACCCTTCCAATATTCCACTTCCTGTAATTAAGAAAAGGGGCCTGCTGCATTTTGGGTTATTGGATTTATTTTGGCTCATTGTCCCTGGCGTTGACCGATGGATAGTATAGATGTTTGTGTGTGTGTGTGGGGGGTGTCTGGACACTGCTAGGACTAATTGCAGTGACTGTGATTAAACTGTATTTAACTGTATTAGTAGAATAGCATGTATAACGTCTGGGACAGGGAGTAGCTGTACCGATGCTGGAGGAGATATAGGTAGTGTTCCAAATAGCCCAGTATTCTCCTAGGGGCAATGGTGAAAATGGAATGCACTACATAGGGAATAGGGTGCCATTTGGGACTGAACCATATATAATTGAATAATTTGTGATTAAGCAGAAGGGAGGAAGAGGGTCGGTGAAAGCAAGGAAGCAAACCTCGGCACATTTCTCAACAATTCTTTCCCATCATCTTCTCATTACTGCTTATCAATGAGAGCTTTCTCATTCCTCCGTACGGGCCCGACCAGGGCCCTGGTGCCTCTGACTAGAACGAGAGGACAGGAACGATGCGTTTCCTAGGGAAAACAGAGGGGAAAAGGTCACATTGGAGGCAGGGAAGTCCCTTTTTGTGAGAGCTAGTGCATGTGTGTGTGTGTGTGTGTGTGTGTGTGTGTGTGTGTGTGTGTGTGTGTGTGTGTGTGTGTGTGTGTGTGTGTGTGTGTGTGTGTGTGTGTGTGTGTGTGTGTGTGTGTGTGTGTATCACCACTTTATGTATCTATCTCCATTAGCAATGGAACAGATGTTACTGAACATGAACAGTGAGTAGTAATTGACTCTGTACCGGTACCCCTGTATATAGCCTCCACATTGACTCTGTACCGGTACCCCCTGTATATAGCCTCCACATTGACTCTGTACCGGTACCCCCTGTATATAGCCTCCACATTGACTCTGTACCGGTACCCCCTGTATATAGCCTCCACATTGACTCTGTACCGGTACCCCCTGTATATAGCCTTCACATTGACTCTGTACCGGTACCCCCTGTATATAGCCTCCACATTGACTCTGTACCGGTACCCCCTGTATATAGCCTCCACATTGACTCTGTACCGGTACCCCCTCTATATAGCCTCCACATTGACTCTGTACCAGTACCCCCTGTATATAGCCTCCACATTGACTTTGTACCGGTACCCCTGTATATAGCCTCCACATTGACTCTGTACCGGTAATCCCTGTATATAGCCTCCACATTGACTCTGTACCGGTACCCCCTGTATATAGCCTCCACATTGACTCTGTACCGGTACCCCCTGTATATAGCCTCCACATTGACTCTGTACCGGTACCCCCTGTATATAGCCTCCACATTGACTCTGTACCGGTACCCCCTGTATATAGCCTCCACATTGACTCTGTACCGGTACCCCCTGTATATAGCCTCCACATTGACTCTGTACCGGTACCCCCTGTATATAGCCTCCACATTGACTCGGTACCGGTACCCCCTGTATATAGCCTCCACATTGACTCTGTACCGGTACCCCCTGTATATAGCCTCCACATTGACTCTGTACCGGTACCCCTGTATATAGCCTCCACATTGACTCTGTACCGGTAACCCCTGTATATAGCCTCCACATTGACTCTGTACCGTACCCCCTGTATATAGCCTCCACATTGACTCTGTACCGGGTACCCCTGTATATAGCCTCCACATTGACTCTGTACCGGTACCCCCTTTATATAGCCTCCACATTGACTCTGTACCGGTAACCCCTGTATATAGCCTCCACATTGACTCTGTACCGGTACCCCCTGTATATAGCCTCCACATTGACTCTGTACCGGTACCCCCTGTATATAGCCTCCACATTGACTCTGTACCGGTACCCCCTGTATATAGCCTCCACATTGACTCTGTACCGGTACCCCCTGTATATAGCCTCCACATTGACTCGGTACCGGTACCCCCTGTATATAGCCTCCACATTGACTCTGTACCGGTACCCCCTGTATATAGCCTCCACATTGACTCTGTACCGGTACCCCTGTATATAGCCTCCACATTGACTCTGTACCGGTAACCCCTGTATATAGCCTCCACATTGACTCTGTACCGGTACCCCTGTATATAGCCTCCACATTGACTCTGTACCGGTACCCCTGTATATAGCCTCCACATTGACTCTGTACCGGTACCCCCTGTATATAGCCTCCACATTGACTCTGTACCGTAACACCCTGTATATAGCCTCCACATTGACTCTGTACC
>NW_025550414.1:0-42597 GCF_905237065.1 Salmo salar | reverse complement strand
ACGGTAATACACCAGAAGAGGCCAGGTGAATTGGTGATCATAGGTATTGATGTTCGTTGACCCTATGACAACAGACTGCAAATACATTCAGAAGAGGCCAGGTAGACTATGATCATGGTGGTATTAATGTCTGTTGACCCGAAGTGATAACAGACTGTAAATACACTAGAAGAGGCCAGGTAGACTGGTGATCATGGTATTTATGTTTGCTGACTTATGATAACAGAGTAAATACACTAGAAGAGGCCAGGTAGACTGGTGATCATGGTGGTATTTATGTCTGTTGACCCTAAGGATAACAGACTGTAAATACACTAGAAGTTATAGTCCAGGTAGACTGGTGATCATGGTGGTATTTATGTCTGCTGACCCTATGATAACAGACTGTAAATACACTATGGTAAAAAGGTAGACTGGTGATCACAGTGTGAGTTAGGACTTGAGGATAAGATGGAAGAAGAGTTTATACTAGTGAGTGGGATTGAGTTAATAAAATGGCACCATCTGGCTTGTTTAATACAAGGAATGTTAAATTACTTATGATTCTAAAGTATGTTTAAAAACAAATTACTTTTACTCTCGTATTAGTATTTTTATTTGAGTCATTTCTTATTAAAGAATTTTTACTTTTTACCAAGTAAGGACAATTGGGTACTTTTCCCAGCACTGTGTGCATTTGACCAATACACTTAATATCAGAATCTTACCATCCCTACAAACTGCTCGATTAGTACCTTTATAAAAATAGTGTTCATCTGTCAAACAAGGCCCTTGGTGTGTCTATGTGTGTGTGTACGTGTGAGAAAAAGTATATATATAGGTTATATGTTATATAAACGGTATAGAAAGAGAGAGAGAGAGAGTGAGAGAGAGAGAAAGAGAGAGAGAGAGAGAGAGAGAGAGAGAGAGAGAGAGAGAGTTAGTGTGAGGAAAGTCAAGGTGAGGTGGTAGATATGACTGCTTTCTAAGAAGAGAAGGTTGCACAGTGTCAGTGGTGACAGATCTGTCTGTCATCTACAGTCAAACAGTCTGATAACAGAGACAAAGATAGCATAGATATAGACAAATCCAGACCAGACAGACAGACCAGACACACAGACAGACCAGACAGACAGACTCCAGCAACATCATGAGAGATGAAAAGAATGATGATGACGTATGATGCATGCCATGATGATGACCTGAATGTATCATCATCATGCACCATGAGCTAGGGACTGTCTGTTCTCAGCAGTTAGACCAGGTTGGCATGGATCCAATCAGCCTCCATCTCAGTCTCTGCACCTTGGACACTCCGCCCAGCCAATAGCAGAACACAGCAACACAAGGTCAGGGCCTTAATCTCTCTCGTCTGCCTGCTGACCCAGAACCCAAGGACCTGGAACAGCCATTACTAACTGGTGCTGCACACCGTGTATCCTGCTAGCCTCAAGCAAATGACGTCTGGGTTTAACAGAGATTGCTCAGACTCTTCCCCAACGCACCAGGCCAATTTACACAGGTCCTGGCTGCCCTCTGTGCAGTAGTGTCTGGAAGCTGCCCGGCTAGAAGCAGGTGCAGATTAGGAAAGGCAGAAGCTTATAACGCACTGTGAACACACACTGGGATGTACAGACACACACACAAAAAAACACACACAGTGTACCCAGCCTCCAAAGGTAATATGAACCTGAGCTGCTAGGTTGGTAGATTTCCATCCCCACTGTATATAAATAATTGACAACTGGGTTTTCCAACCTCTATCCCCGATTGGGCCAAAACACGATTATTAATGAAAGGGGGTTTCAAGACAGGTATAGAAAAGGAGGGAGATAGAGAGAGACAGATGGATAGACAGAATGAACGTGTACTTGGGTGTGTGTCCTTGTTAGGATGAACCTCGAACTCAATTGCTCCTCCCAGTCCAACTTATTTAGTTTTATTTGAACCATTGGGAAGAAGTAGAACGAATAAAGGAAAATGAAGAAGAGGTGATAGTCAGAAGAGCACTGTGTCGATTCAACCCATGCCGATTTTAGTGTGTTCAGGGTTTGCAGTACTGACTGCTAGACCACAGGCCACTGAGGTCACATCTGACCATAGAACAGTGCAGAATGACACCAGAATTAACAAAACCACAGACTGTCATCTACCAGGTGAGGTGGTGCTGTTCAAATAGATTTTTATGAAGAGTAAAAGGCTCATATGAATTACATCATATCATCTTAAATAGTGTGGCTAAAGGTAGTCTTCCAACATACCACCTTTCTGATTCTATGATGGGGATTCTGTTCTAAATGATAACAGTCAGGTTTAAATAATTCCATTTCAATCCCAGTCATTTGGTAAAGCAGACCAAAATTCCACCTTTCATATGCTTTTCAACAAGGAACATTTGGAACTGGAATTAGGCTTACTTTCTGAATTGACTGGAATTAAAATGGAATTGACCCCGAGCCCTGAAAAGTAATGCATTCACATCTAACACACATCAAAACAAGTCACAGAATGCACCAACACAAAAGATTCAATGTTTTAAATTTGCTTTAGATTTACATTTAATCTTCAAATGTATTTCCTTGTTGAGCATTTTGGCCCAGGATTCAGCTACAAACAAATAGTTACTGTAAGAGCTAGAACATGACTACTGCAGTTAGAGGAAATAGTTACTGTAAGAGCTAGAACATGACTACTGCAGTTAGACAGGAAATAGTTACTGCAAGAGCAGAACATGACTACTGCAGTTAGACAGGAAATAGTTACTGTAAGAGCTAGAACATGACTACTGCAGTTAGAGGAAATAGTTACTGTAAGAGCTAGAACATGACTACTGCAGTTAGACAGGAAATAGTTACTGTAAGAGCTAGAACATGACTACTGCAGTTAGAGGAAATAGTTACTGTAAGAGCTAGAACATGACTACTGCAGTTAGAGGAAAATAGTTACTGTAAGAGCTAGAACATGACTACTGCAGTTAGACAGGAAATAGTTACTGTAAGAGCTAGAACATGACTACTGCAGTTAGAGGAAATAGTTACTGTAAGAGCTAGAACATGACTACTCAGTTAGACAGGAAATAGTTACTGTAAGAGCTAGAACATGACTACTGCAGTTAGAGGAAATAGTTACTGTAAGAGCTAGAACATGACTACTGCAGTTAGAGGAAATAGTTACTGTAAGAGCTAGAACATGACTACTGCAGTTAGACAGGAAACAGGTTACTGTAAGAGCTAGAACAGACTACTGCAGTTAGACGAAATAGTTACTGTAAGAGCTAGAACATGACTACTGCAGTTAGACAGGAAATAGTTACTGTAAGAGCTAGAACATGACTACTGCAGTTAGATTGCAGGAAATAGTTACTGTAAGAGCTAGAACATGACTACTGTAGTTAGACAGCGAAATAGTTACTGTAAGAGCTAGAACATGACTACTGCAGTTAGAGGAAATAGTTACTGTAAGAGCTAGAACATGACTCGCACTGCAGTTAGAGGAAATAGTTACTGTAAGAGCTAGAACATGACTACTGTAGTTAGACAGGAAATAGTTACTGTAAGAGCTAGAACATGACTACTGCAGGATTAGACAGGAAATAGTTACTGTAAGAGCTAGAACATGACTACTGCAGTTAGACAGGAAATAGTTACTGTAAGAGCTAGAACATGACTACTGCAGTTAGACAGGAAATAGTTACTGTAAGAGCAGAACATGACTACTGTAGTTAGACAGGAAATAGTTACTGTAAGAGCTAGAACAGACTACTGCAGTTAGAAGGAAATAGTTACTGCTAAGAGCTTGAACACACTACTGCAGTTAGAAGGGAAATAGTTACTGTAAGAGCTAGAACATGACTACTGCAGTTAGAGAAATAGTTACTGTAAGAGCTAGAACATGACTACTGCAGTTAGACAGGAAATAGTTACTGTAAGAGCTAGAACATGACTACTCGCAGTTAGGAAATAGTTACTGTAAGAGCTAGAAACATGACTACTGCAGTTAGGACGGAAATAGTTACTGTAAGAGCTAGAAACATGACTACTGCAGTTAGAGGAAATAGTTACTGTAAGAGCTAGAACACGACTACTGCAGTTAGACGGGAAATAGTTACTGTAAGAGCTAGAATATGACTACTGCAGTTAGACAGGAAATAGTTACTGTAAGAGCTAGAACATGACTACTGCAGTTAGAAGGAAATAGTTACTGTAAGAGCTAGAACATGACTACTGCAGTTAGAGTGAAATAGTTACTGTAAGAGCTAGAACATGACTACTGCAGTTAGACAGGAAATAGTTACTGTAAGAGCTAGAACATGACTACTGCAGTTAGACGAAAATAGTTACTGTAAGAGCTAGAACATGACTACTGCAGTTAGAAGGAAATAGTTACTGTAAGAGCTAGAACATGACTACTGCAGTTAGAGGAAATAGTTACTGTAAGAGCTAGAACATGACTACTGCAGTTAGAGGAAATAGTTACTGTAAGAGCTAGAACATGACTACTGCAGTTAGAGGAAATAGTTACTGTAAGAGCTAGAACATGACTACTGCAGTTAGAGGAAATAGTTACTGTAAGAGCTGAACATGACTACTGCAGTTAGAAGGAAATAGTTACTGCAAGAGCTAGAACATGACTACTGCAGTTAGACAGGAAATAGTTACTGTAAGAGCTAGAACATGACTACTGCAGTTAGACAGGAAATAGTTACTGTAAGAGCTAGAACATGACTACTGCAGTTAGACAGGAAATAGTTACTGTAAGAGCTAGAACATGACTACTGCAGTTAGAGGAAATAGTTACTGTAAGAGCTAGAACATGACTACTGCAGTTAGACAGGAAATAGTTACTGTAAGAGCTAGAACATGACTACTGCAGTTAGACAGGAAATAGTTACTGTAAGAGCTAGAACATGACTACTGCAGTTAGAGGAAATAGTTACTGTAAGAGCTAGAACATGACTACTGCAGTTAGAAGAAATAGTTACTGTAAGAGCTAGAACATGACTACTGCAGTTAGACAGGAAATAGTTACTGTAAGAGCTAGAACATGACTACTGCAGTTAGACGGAAATAGTTACTGTAAGAGCTAGAACATGACTACTGCAGTTAGACAGGAAATAGTTACTGTAAGAGCTAGAACATGACTACTGCAGTTAGACGGAAATAGTTACTGTAAGAGCTAGAACATGACTACTGCAGTTAGACAGGAAATAGTTACTGTAAGAGCTAGAACATGACTACTGCAGTTAGAGGAAATAGTTACTGTAAGAGCTAGAACATGACTACTGCAGTTAGACAGGAAATAGTTACTGTAAGAGCTAGAACATGACTACTGCAGTTAGAGGAAATAGTTACTGTAAGAGCTAGAACATGACTACTGCAGTTAGAGGAAATAGTTACTGTAAGAGCTAGAACACGACTACTGCAGTTAGACAGGAAATAGTTACTGTAAGAGCTAGAACATGACTACTGCAGTTAGACAGGAAATAGTTACTGTAAGAGCTAGAACATGACTACTGCAGTTAGAGGAAATAGTTACTGTAAGAGCTAGAACATGACTACTGCAGTTAGAGGAAATAGTTACTGTAAGAGCTAGAACATGACTACTGCAGTTAGACAGGAAATAGTTACTGTAAGAGCTAGAACATGACTACTGCAGTTAGACAGGAAATAGTTACTGTAAGAGCTAGAACATGACTACTGCAGTTAGAGGAAATAGTTACTGTAAGAGCTAGAACATGACTACTGCAGTTAGACGAAATAGTTACTGTAAGAGCTAGAACATGACTACTGCAGTTAGACAGGAAATAGTTACTGTAAGAGCTAGAACATGACTACTGCAGTTAGACGGAAATAGTTACTGTAAGAGCTAGAACATGACTACTGCAGTTAGAGGAAATAGTTACTGTAAGAGCTAGAACATGACTACTGCAGTTAGAGGAAATAGTTACTGTAAGAGCTAGAACATGACTACTGCAGTTAGACAGGAAATAGTTACTGTAAGAGCTAGAACATGACTACTGCAGTTAGACAGGAAATAGTTACTGTAAGAGCTAGAACATGACTACTGCAGTTAGAGGAAATAGTTACTGTAAGAGCTAGAACATGACTACTGCAGTTAGAGGAAATAGTTACTGTAAGAGCTAGAACATGACTACTGCAGTTAGACAGGAAATAGTTACTGTAAGAGCTAGAACATGACTACTGCAGTTAGAGGAAATAGTTACTGTAAGAGCTAGAACATGACTACTGCAGTTAGACAGGAAATAGTTACTGTAAGAGCTAGAACATGACTACCGCAGTTAGACAGGAAATAGTTACTGTAAGAGCTAGAACATGACTACTGCAGTTAGAGGAAATAGTTACTGTAAGAGCTAGAACATGACTACTGCAGTTAGAGGAAATAGTTACTGTAAGAGCTAGAACATGACTACTGCAGTTAGACAGGAAATAGTTACTGTAAGAGCTAGAACATGACTACTGCAGTTAGACAGGAAATAGTTACTGTAAGAGCTAGAACATGACTACTGCAGTTAGACAGGAAATAGTTACTGTAAGAGCTAGAACATGACTACTGCAGTTAGACAGGAAATAGTTACTGTAAGAGCTAGAACATGACTACTGCAGTTAGAGGAAATAGTTACTGTAAGAGCTAGAACATGACTACTGCAGTTAGACAGGAAATAGTTACTGTAAGAGCTAGAACATGACTACTGCAGTTAGACGGAAATAGTTACTGTAAGAGCTAGAACATGACTACTGCAGTTAGAGGAAATAGTTACTGTAAGAGCTAGAACATGACTACTGCGGTTAGACAGGAAATAGTTACTGTAAGAGCTAGAACATGACTACTGCAGTTAGACAGGAAATAGTTACTGTAAGAGCTAGAACATGACTACTGCAGTTAGAGGAAATAGTTACTGTAAGAGCTAGAACATGACTACTGCAGTTAGAGGAAATAGTTACTGTAAGAGCTAGAACATGACTACTGCAGTTAGACGGAAATAGTTACTGTAAGAGCTAGAACATGACTACTGCAGTTAGAGGAAATAGTTACTGTAAGAGCTAGAACATGACTACTGCAGTTAGAGGAAATAGTTACTGTAAGAGCTAGAACATGACTACTGCAGTTAGACGGAAATAGTTACTGTAAGAGCTAGAACATGACTACTGCAGTTAGAGGAAATAGTTACTGTAAGAGCTAGAACATGACTACTGCAGTTAGAAGGAAATAGTTACTGTAAGAGCTAGAACATGACTACTGCAGTTAGACAGGAAATAGTTACTGTAAGAGCTAGAACATGACTACTGCAGTTAGAGGAAATAGTTACTGTAAGAGCTAGAACATGACTACTGCAGTTAGACAGGAAATAGTTACTGTAAGAGCTAGAACATGACTACTGCAGTTAGAGGAAATAGTTACTGTAAGAGCTAGAACATGACTACCGCAGTTAGACGGAAATAGTTACTGTAAGAGCTAGAACATGACTACTGCAGTTAGAGGAAATAGTTACTGTAAGAGCTAGAACATGACTACTGCAGTTAGAGGAAATAGTTACTGTAAGAGCTAGAACATGACTACTGCAGTTAGACAGGAAATAGTTACTGTAAGAGCTAGAACATGACTACTGCAGTTAGACAGGAAATAGTTACTGTAAGAGCTAGAACATGACTACTGCAGTTAGAGGAAATAGTTACTGTAAGAGCTAGAACATGACTACTGCAGTTAGACGGAAATAGTTACTGTAAGAGCTAGAACATGACTACTGCAGTTAGAGGAAATAGTTACCGTAAGAGCTAGAACATGACTACTGCAGTTAGAGGAAATAGTTACTGTAAGAGCTAGAACATGACTACTGCAGTTAGACAGGAAATAGTTACTGTAAGAGCTAGAACATGACTACTGCAGTTAGACGGAAATAGTTACTGTAAGAGCTAGAACATGACTACTGCAGTTAGACAGGAAATAGTTACTGTAAGAGCTAGAACATGACTACTGCAGTTAGACAGGAAATAGTTACTGTAAGAGCTAGAACATGACTACTGCAGTTAGAGGAAATAGTTACTGTAAGAGCTAGAACATGACTACTGCAGTTAGACAGGAAATAGTTACTGTAAGAGCTAGAACATGACTACTGCAGTTAGACAGGAAATAGTTACTGTAAGAGCTAGAACATGACTACTGCAGTTAGACAGGAAATAGTTACTGTAAGAGCTAGAACATGACTACTGCAGTTAGAGGAAATAGTTACTGTAAGAGCTAGAACATGACTACTGCAGTTAGACAGGAAATAGTTACTGTAAGAGCTAGAACATGACTACTGCAGTTAGAGGAAATAGTTACTGTAAGAGCTAGAACATGACTACTGCAGTTAGACAGGAAATAGTTACTGTAAGAGCTAGAACATGACTACTGCAGTTAGAGGAAATAGTTACTGTAAGAGCTAGAACATGACTACTGCAGTTAGAGGAAATAGTTACTGTAAGAGCTAGAACATGACTACTGCAGTTAGACGGAAATAGTTACTGTAAGAGCTAGAACATGACTACTGCAGTTAGAGGAAATAGTTACTGTAAGAGCTAGAACATGACTACTGCAGTTAGACAGGAAATAGTTACTGTAAGAGCTAGAACATGACTACTGCAGTTAGACGGAAATAGTTACTGTAAGAGCTAGAACATGACTACTGCAGTTAGAGGAAATAGTTACTGTAAGAGCTAGAACATGACTACTGCAGTTAGACAGGAAATAGTTACTGTAAGAGCTAGAACATGACTACTGCAGTTAGAGGAAATAGTTACTGTAAGAGCTAGAACATGACTACTGCAGTTAGACAGGAAATAGTTACTGTAAGAGCTAGAACATGACTACTGCAGTTAGACAGGAAATAGTTACTGTAAGAGCTAGAACATGACTACTGCAGTTAGACAGGAAATAGTTACTGTAAGAGCTAGAACATGACTACTGCAGTTAGAGGAAATAGTTACTGTAAGAGCTAGAACATGACTACTGCAGTTAGACAGGAAATAGTTACTGTAAGAGCTAGAACATGACTACTGCAGTTAGACAGGAAATAGTTACTGTAAGAGCTAGAACATGACTACTGCAGTTAGACAGGAAATAGTTACTGTAAGAGCTAGAACATGACTACTGCAGTTAGACAGGAAATAGTTACTGTAAGAGCTAGAACATGACTACTGCAGTTAGACAGGAAATAGTTACTGTAAGAGCTAGAACATGACTACTGCAGTTAGACAGGAAATAGTTACTGTAAGAGCTAGAACATGACTACTGCAGTTAGACAGGAAATAGTTACTGTAAGAGCTAGAACATGACTACTGCAGTTAGACAGGAAATAGTTACTGTAAGAGCTAGAACATGACTACTGCAGTTAGACGGAAATAGTTACTGTAAGAGCTAGAACATGACTACTGCAGTTAGACGGAAATAGTTACTGTAAGAGCTAGAACATGACTACTGCAGTTAGAGGAAATAGTTACTGTAAGAGCTAGAACATGACTACTGCAGTTAGAGGAAATAGTTACTGTAAGAGCTAGAACATGACTACTGCAGTTAGACAGGAAATAGTTACTGTAAGAGCTAGAACATGACTACTGCAGTTAGACAGGAAATAGTTACTGTAAGAGCTAGAACATGACTACTGCAGTTAGACAGGAAATAGTTACTGTAAGAGCTAGAACATGACTACTGCAGTTAGACAGGAAATAGTTACTGTAAGAGCTAGAACATGACTACTGCAGTTAGAGGAAATAGTTACTGTAAGAGCTAGAACATGACTACTGCAGTTAGACAGGAAATAGTTACTGTAAGAGCTAGAACATGACTACTGCAGTTAGACAGGAAATAGTTACTGTAAGAGCTAGAACATGACTACTGCAGTTAGACAGGAAATAGTTACTGTAAGAGCTAGAACATGACTACTGCAGTTAGAGGAAATAGTTACTGTAAGAGCTAGAACATGACTACTGCAGTTAGACGGAAATAGTTACTGTAAGAGCTAGAACATGACTACTGCAGTTAGAGGAAATAGTTACTGTAAGAGCTAGAACATGACTACTGCAGTTAGACAGGAAATAGTTACTGTAAGAGCTAGAACATGACTACTGCAGTTAGAGGAAATAGTTACTGTAAGAGCTAGAACATGACTACTGCAGTTAGACGGAAATAGTTACTGTAAGAGCTAGAACATGACTACTGCAGTTAGAGGAAATAGTTACTGTAAGAGCTAGAACATGACTACTGCAGTTAGACGGGAAATAGTTACTGTAAGAGCTAGAACATGACTACTGCAGTTAGACAGGAAATAGTTACTGTAAGAGCTAGAACATGACTACTGCAGTTAGACAGGAAATAGTTACTGTAAGAGCTAGAACATGACTACTGCAGTTAGAGGGAAATAGTTACTGTAAGAGCTAGAACATGACTACTGCAGTTAGACAGGAAATAGTTACTGTAAGAGCTAGAACATGACTACTGCAGTTAGACAGGAAATAGTTACTGTAAGAGCTAGAACATGACTACTGCAGTTAGAGGAAATAGTTACTGTAAGAGCTAGAACATGACTACTGCAGTTAGAGGAAATAGTTACTGTAAGAGCTAGAACATGACTACTGCAGTTAGACGGAAATAGTTACTGTAAGAGCTAGAACATGACTACTGCAGTTAGACAGGAAATAGTTACTGTAAGAGCTAGAACATGACTACTGCAGTTAGAGGAAATAGTTACTGTAAGAGCTAGAACATGACTACTGCAGTTAGAGGAAATAGTTACTGTAAGAGCTAGAACATGACTACTGCAGTTAGAGGAAATAGTTACTGTAAGAGCTAGAACATGACTACTGCAGTTAGAGGAAATAGTTACTGTAAGAGCTAGAACATGACTACTGCAGTTAGAGGAAATAGTTACTGTAAGAGCTAGAACATGACTACTGCAGTTAGAGGAAATAGTTACTGTAAGAGCTAGAACATGACTACTGCAGTTAGAGGAAATAGTTACTGTAAGAGCTAGAACATGACTACTGCAGTTAGAGGAAATAGTTACTGTAAGAGCTAGAACATGACTACTGCAGTTAGACAGGAAATAGTTACTGTAAGAGCTAGAACATGACTACTGCAGTTAGACAGGAAATAGTTACTGTAAGAGCTAGAACATGACTACTGCAGTTAGACAGGAAATAGTTACTGTAAGAGCTAGAACATGACTACTGCAGTTAGACGGAAATAGTTACTGTAAGAGCTAGAACATGACTACTGCAGTTAGACAGGAAATAGTTACTGTAAGAGCTAGAACATGACTACTGCAGTTAGAGGAAATAGTTACTGTAAGAGCTAGAACATGACTACTGCAGTTAGACAGGAAATAGTTACTGTAAGAGCTAGAACATGACTACTGCAGTTAGAGGAAATAGTTACTGTAAGAGCTAGAACATGACTACTGCAGTTAGACAGGAAATAGTTACTGTAAGAGCTAGAACATGACTACTGCAGTTAGACAGGAAATAGTTACTGTAAGAGCTAGAACATGACTACTGCAGTTAGACAGGAAATAGTTACTGTAAGAGCTAGAACATGACTACTGCAGTTAGACGGAAATAGTTACTGTAAGAGCTAGAACATGACTACTGCAGTTAGACAGGAAATAGTTACTGTAAGAGCTAGAACATGACTACTGCAGTTAGACAGGAAATAGTTACTGTAAGAGCTAGAACATGACTACTGCAGTTAGAGGAAATAGTTACTGTAAGAGCTAGAACATGACTACTGCAGTTAGACAGGAAATAGTTACTGTAAGAGCTAGAACATGACTACTGCAGTTAGAGGAAATAGTTACTGTAAGAGCTAGAACATGACTACTGCAGTTAGACAGGAAATAGTTACTGTAAGAGCTAGAACATGACTACTGCAGTTAGAGGAAATAGTTACTGTAAGAGCTAGAACATGACTACTGCAGTTAGAGGAAATAGTTACTGTAAGAGCTAGAACATGACTACTGCAGTTAGACAGGAAATAGTTACTGTAAGAGCTAGAACATGACTACTGCAGTTAGAGGAAATAGTTACTGTAAGAGCTAGAACATGACTACTGCAGTTAGAGGAAATAGTTACTGTAAGAGCTAGAACATGACTACTGCAGTTAGAGGAAATAGTTACTGTAAGAGCTAGAACATGACTACTGCAGTTAGAGGAAATAGTTACTGTAAGAGCTAGAACATGACTACTGCAGTTAGAGGAAATAGTTACTGTAAGAGCTAGAACATGACTACTGCAGTTAGACAGGAAATAGTTACTGTAAGAGCTAGAACATGACTACTGCAGTTAGAGGAAATAGTTACTGTAAGAGCTAGAACATGACTACTGCAGTTAGACGGAAATAGTTACTGTAAGAGCTAGAACATGACTACTGCAGTTAGACGGAAATAGTTACTGTAAGAGCTAGAACATGACTACTGCAGTTAGAGGAAATAGTTACTGTAAGAGCTAGAACATGACTACTGCAGTTAGAGGAAATAGTTACTGTAAGAGCTAGAACATGACTACTGCAGTTAGACAGGAAATAGTTACTGTAAGAGCTAGAACATGACTACTGCAGTTAGACAGGAAATAGTTACTGTAAGAGCTAGAACATGACTACTGCAGTTAGACAGGAAATAGTTACTGTAAGAGCTAGAACATGACTACTGCAGTTAGACAGGAAATAGTTACTGTAAGAGCTAGAACATGACTACTGCAGTTAGAGGAAATAGTTACTGTAAGAGCTAGAACATGACTACTGCAGTTAGACGGAAATAGTTACTGTAAGAGCTAGAACATGACTACTGCAGTTAGAGGAAATAGTTACTGTAAGAGCTAGAACATGACTACTGCAGTTAGACAGGAAATAGTTACTGTAAGAGCTAGAACATGACTACTGCAGTTAGAGGAAATAGTTACTGTAAGAGCTAGAACATGACTACTGCAGTTAGACAGGAAATAGTTACTGTAAGAGCTAGAACATGACTACTGCAGTTAGACAGGAAATAGTTACTGTAAGAGCTAGAACATGACTACTGCAGTTAGACAGGAAATAGTTACTGTAAGAGCTAGAACATGACTACTGCAGTTAGACAGGAAATAGTTACTGTAAGAGCTAGAACATGACTACTGCAGTTAGACAGGAAATAGTTACTGTAAGAGCTAGAACATGACTACTGCAGTTAGACAGGAAATAGTTACTGTAAGAGCTAGAACATGACTACTGCAGTTAGACAGGAAATAGTTACTGTAAGAGCTAGAACATGACTACTGCAGTTAGACAGGAAATAGTTACTGTAAGAGCTAGAACATGACTACTGCAGTTAGACAGGAAATAGTTACTGTAAGAGCTAGAACATGACTACTGCAGTTAGACAGGAAATAGTTACTGTAAGAGCTAGAACATGACTACTGCAGTTAGAGGAAATAGTTACTGTAAGAGCTAGAACATGACTACTGCAGTTAGACAGGAAATAGTTACTGTAAGAGCTAGAACATGACTACTGCAGTTAGAGGAAATAGTTACTGTAAGAGCTAGAACATGACTACTGCAGTTAGAGGAAATAGTTACTGTAAGAGCTAGAACATGACTACTGCAGTTAGAGGAAATAGTTACTGTAAGAGCTAGAACATGACTACTGCAGTTAGACGGAAATAGTTACTGTAAGAGCTAGAACATGACTACTGCAGTTAGACGGAAATAGTTACTGTAAGAGCTAGAACATGACTACTGCAGTTAGACGGAAATAGTTACTGTAAGAGCTAGAACATGACTACTGCAGTTAGACAGGAAATAGTTACTGTAAGAGCTAGAACATGACTACTGCAGTTAGAGGAAATAGTTACTGTAAGAGCTAGAACATGACTACTGCAGTTAGACGGGAAATAGTTACTGTAAGAGCTAGAACATGACTACTGCAGTTAGACGGAAATAGTTACTGTAAGAGCTAGAACATGACTACTGCAGTTAGACAGGAAATAGTTACTGTAAGAGCTAGAACATGACTACTGCAGTTAGAGGAAATAGTTACTGTAAGAGCTAGAACATGACTACTGCAGTTAGACGGAAATAGTTACTGTAAGAGCTAGAACATGACTACTGCAGTTAGACAGGAAATAGTTACTGTAAGAGCTAGAACATGACTACTGCAGTTAGACAGGAAATAGTTACTGTAAGAGCTAGAACATGACTACTGCAGTTAGAGGAAATAGTTACTGTAAGAGCTAGAACATGACTACTGCAGTTAGACAGGAAATAGTTACTGTAAGAGCTAGAACATGACTACTGCAGTTAGACAGGAAATAGTTACTGTAAGAGCTAGAACATGACTACTGCAGTTAGACAGGAAATAGTTACTGTAAGAGCTAGAACATGACTACTGCAGTTAGACAGGAAATAGTTACTGTAAGAGCTAGAACATGACTACTGCAGTTAGACAGGAAATAGTTACTGTAAGAGCTAGAACATGACTACTGCAGTTAGAGGAAATAGTTACTGTAAGAGCTAGAACATGACTACTGCAGTTAGACAGGAAATAGTTACTGTAAGAGCTAGAACATGACTACTGCAGTTAGACAGGAAATAGTTACTGTAAGAGCTAGAACATGACTACTGCAGTTAGAGGAAATAGTTACTGTAAGAGCTAGAACATGACTACTGCAGTTAGACGGAAATAGTTACTGTAAGAGCTAGAACATGACTACTGCAGTTAGACAGGAAATAGTTACTGTAAGAGCTAGAACATGACTACTGCAGTTAGACAGGAAATAGTTACTGTAAGAGCTAGAACATGACTACTGCAGTTAGACAGGAAATAGTTACTGTAAGAGCTAGAACATGACTACTGCAGTTAGACAGGAAATAGTTACTGTAAGAGCTAGAACATGACTACTGCAGTTAGAGGAAATAGTTACTGTAAGAGCTAGAACATGACTACTGCAGTTAGACAGGAAATAGTTACTGTAAGAGCTAGAACATGACTACTGCAGTTAGACGGAAATAGTTACTGTAAGAGCTAGAACATGACTACTGCAGTTAGACAGGAAATAGTTACTGTAAGAGCTAGAACATGACTACTGCAGTTAGACAGGAAATAGTTACTGTAAGAGCTAGAACATGACTACTGCAGTTAGACAGGAAATAGTTACTGTAAGAGCTAGAACATGACTACTGCAGTTAGACGGAAATAGTTACTGTAAGAGCTAGAACATGACTACTGCAGTTAGAGGAAATAGTTACTGTAAGAGCTAGAACATGACTACTGCAGTTAGAGGAAATAGTTACTGTAAGAGCTAGAACATGACTACTGCAGTTAGACAGGAAATAGTTACTGTAAGAGCTAGAACATGACTACTGCAGTTAGACAGGAAATAGTTACTGTAAGAGCTAGAACATGACTACTGCAGTTAGACGGAAATAGTTACTGTAAGAGCTAGAACATGACTACTGCAGTTAGAGGAAATAGTTACTGTAAGAGCTAGAACATGACTACTGCAGTTAGACGGAAATAGTTACTGTAAGAGCTAGAACATGACTACTGCAGTTAGAGGAAATAGTTACTGTAAGAGCTAGAACATGACTACTGCAGTTAGACGGAAATAGTTACTGTAAGAGCTAGAACATGACTACTGCAGTTAGACAGGAAATAGTTACTGTAAGAGCTAGAACATGACTACTGCAGTTAGAGGAAATAGTTACTGTAAGAGCTAGAACATGACTACTGCAGTTAGACAGGAAATAGTTACTGTAAGAGCTAGAACATGACTACTGCAGTTAGAGGAAATAGTTACTGTAAGAGCTAGAACATGACTACTGCAGTTAGACAGGAAATAGTTACTGTAAGAGCTAGAACATGACTACTGCAGTTAGACGGAAATAGTTACTGTAAGAGCTAGAACATGACTACTGCAGTTAGAGGAAATAGTTACTGTAAGAGCTAGAACATGACTACTGCAGTTAGACGGAAATAGTTACTGTAAGAGCTAGAACATGACTACTGCAGTTAGACGGAAATAGTTACTGTAAGAGCTAGAACATGACTACTGCAGTTAGACGGAAATAGTTACTGTAAGAGCTAGAACATGACTACTGCAGTTAGACAGGAAATAGTTACTGTAAGAGCTAGAACATGACTACTGCAGTTAGACGGAAATAGTTACTGTAAGAGCTAGAACATGACTACTGCAGTTAGAGGAAATAGTTACTGTAAGAGCTAGAACATGACTACTGCAGTTAGAGGAAATAGTTACTGTAAGAGCTAGAACATGACTACTGCAGTTAGACAGGAAATAGTTACTGTAAGAGCTAGAACATGACTACTGCAGTTAGACAGGAAATAGTTACTGTAAGAGCTAGAACATGACTACTGCAGTTAGACGGAAATAGTTACTGTAAGAGCTAGAACATGACTACTGCAGTTAGACGGAAATAGTTACTGTAAGAGCTAGAACATGACTACTGCAGTTAGACAGGAAATAGTTACTGTAAGAGCTAGAACATGACTACTGCAGTTAGACGGAAATAGTTACTGTAAGAGCTAGAACATGACTACTGCAGTTAGACAGGAAATAGTTACTGTAAGAGCTAGAACATGACTACTGCAGTTAGACAGGAAATAGTTACTGTAAGAGCTAGAACATGACTACTGCAGTTAGAGGAAATAGTTACTGTAAGAGCTAGAACATGACTACTGCAGTTAGACAGGAAATAGTTACTGTAAGAGCTAGAACATGACTACTGCAGTTAGACGGAAATAGTTACTGTAAGAGCTAGAACATGACTACTGCAGTTAGAGGGAAATAGTTACTGTAAGAGCTAGAACATGACTACTGCAGTTAGAGGGAAATAGTTACTGTAAGAGCTAGAACATGACTACTGCAGTTAGAGGAAATAGTTACTGTAAGAGCTAGAACATGACTACTGCAGTTAGAGGAAATAGTTACTGTAAGAGCTAGAACATGACTACTGCAGTTAGACAGGAAATAGTTACTGTAAGAGCTAGAACATGACTACTGCAGTTAGAGGAAATAGTTACTGTAAGAGCTAGAACATGACTACTGCAGTTAGACAGGAAATAGTTACTGTAAGAGCTAGAACATGACTACTGCAGTTAGACAGGAAATAGTTACTGTAAGAGCTAGAACATGACTACTGCAGTTAGACGGAAATAGTTACTGTAAGAGCTAGAACATGACTACTGCAGTTAGACAGGAAATAGTTACTGTAAGAGCTAGAACATGACTACTGCAGTTAGACAGGAAATAGTTACTGTAAGAGCTAGAACATGACTACTGCAGTTAGACAGGAAATAGTTACTGTAAGAGCTAGAACATGACTACTGCAGTTAGAGGAAATAGTTACTGTAAGAGCTAGAACATGACTACTGCAGTTAGACAGGAAATAGTTACTGTAAGAGCTAGAACATGACTACTGCAGTTAGACGGGAAATAGTTACTGTAAGAGCTAGAACATGACTACTGCAGTTAGACGGAAATAGTTACTGTAAGAGCTAGAACATGACTACTGCAGTTAGACAGGAAATAGTTACTGTAAGAGCTAGAACATGACTACTGCAGTTAGAGGAAATAGTTACTGTAAGAGCTAGAACATGACTACTGCAGTTAGACGGAAATAGTTACTGTAAGAGCTAGAACATGACTACTGCAGTTAGACAGGAAATAGTTACTGTAAGAGCTAGAACATGACTACTGCAGTTAGACAGGAAATAGTTACTGTAAGAGCTAGAACATGACTACTGCAGTTAGACGGAAATAGTTACTGTAAGAGCTAGAACATGACTACTGCAGTTAGACGGAAATAGTTACTGTAAGAGCTAGAACATGACTACTGCAGTTAGACGGAAATAGTTACTGTAAGAGCTAGAACATGACTACTGCAGTTAGACAGGAAATAGTTACTGTAAGAGCTAGAACATGACTACTGCAGTTAGACAGGAAATAGTTACTGTAAGAGCTAGAACATGACTACTGCAGTTAGACGGAAATAGTTACTGTAAGAGCTAGAACATGACTACTGCAGTTAGACAGGAAATAGTTACTGTAAGAGCTAGAACATGACTACTGCAGTTAGACAGGAAATAGTTACTGTAAGAGCTAGAACATGACTACTGCAGTTAGACAGGAAATAGTTACTGTAAGAGCTAGAACATGACTACTGCAGTTAGAGGAAATAGTTACTGTAAGAGCTAGAACATGACTACTGCAGTTAGACGGAAATAGTTACTGTAAGAGCTAGAACATGACTACTGCAGTTAGACAGGAAATAGTTACTGTAAGAGCTAGAACATGACTACTGCAGTTAGACAGGAAATAGTTACTGTAAGAGCTAGAACATGACTACTGCAGTTAGAGGAAATAGTTACTGTAAGAGCTAGAACATGACTACTGCAGTTAGACAGGAAATAGTTACTGTAAGAGCTAGAACATGACTACTGCAGTTAGAGGAAATAGTTACTGTAAGAGCTAGAACATGACTACTGTAGTTAGAGGAAATAGTTACTGTAAGAGCTAGAACATGACTACTGCAGTTAGAGGAAATAGTTACTGTAAGAGCTAGAACATGACTACTGCAGTTAGAGGAAATAGTTACTGTAAGAGCTAGAACATGACTACTGCAGTTAGAGGAAATAGTTACTGTAAGAGCTAGAACATGACTACTGCAGTTAGAGGGAAATAGTTACTGTAAGAGCTAGAACATGACTACTGCAGTTAGACGGAAATAGTTACTGTAAGAGCTAGAACATGACTACTGCAGTTAGACGGAAATAGTTACTGTAAGAGCTAGAACATGACTACTGCAGTTAGACAGGAAATAGTTACTGTAAGAGCTAGAACATGACTACTGCAGTTAGACAGGAAATAGTTACTGTAAGAGCTAGAACATGACTACTGCAGTTAGACAGGAAATAGTTACTGTAAGAGCTAGAACATGACTACTGCAGTTAGACAGGAAATAGTTACTGTAAAAGCTAGAACATGACTACTGCAGTTAGACGGAAATAGTTACTGTAAGAGCTAGAACATGACTACTGCAGTTAGAGGAAATAGTTACTGTAAGAGCTAGAACATGACTACTGCAGTTAGACAGGAAATAGTTACTGTAAGAGCTAGAACATGACTACTGCAGTTAGACAGGAAATAGTTACTGTAAGAGCTAGAACATGACTACTGCAGTTAGACAGGAAATAGTTACTGTAAGAGCTAGAACATGACTAGTGCAGTTAGAGGAAATAGTTACTGTAAGAGCTAGAACATGACTACTGCAGTTAGACAGGAAATAGTTACTGTAAGAGCTAGAACATGACTACTGCAGTTAGAGGAAATAGTTACTGTAAGAGCTAGAACATGACTACTGTAGTTAGACAGGAAATAGTTACTGTAAGAGCTAGAACATGACTACTGCAGTTAGAGGAAATAGTTACTGTAAGAGCTAGAACATGACTACTGCAGTTAGAGGAAATAGTTACTGTAAGAGCTAGAACATGACTACTGTAGTTAGAGGAAATAGTTACTGTAAGAGCTAGAACATGACTACTGCAGTTAGAGGAAATAGTTACTGTAAGAGCTAGAACATGACTACTGCAGTTAGAGGAAATAGTTACTGTAAGAGCTAGAACATGACTACTGCAGTTAGACAGGAAATAATTACTGTAAGAGCTAGAACATGACTACTGCAGTTAGACAGGAAATAGTTACTGTAAGAGCTAGAACATGACTACTGCAGTTAGAGGAAATAGTTACTGTAAGAGCTAGAACATGACTACTGCAGTTAGAGGAAATAGTTACTGTAAGAGCTAGAACATGACTACTGCAGTTAGAGGAAATAGTTACTGTAAGCGCTAGAACATGACTACTGCAGTTAGACAGGAAATAGTTACTGTAAGAGCTAGAACATGACTACTGCAGTTAGAGGAAATAGTTACTGTAAGAGCTAGAACATGACTACTGCAGTTAGACAGGAAATAGTTACTGTAAGAGCTAGAACATGACTACTGCAGTTAGAGGAAATAGTTACTGTAAGAGCTAGAACATGACTACTGCAGCTAGACAGGAAATAGTTACTGTAAGAGCTAGAACATGACTACTGTAGTTAGACAGGAAATAGTTACTGTAAGAGCTAGAACATGACTACTGCAGTTAGAGGAAATAGTTACTGTAAGAGCTAGAACATGACTACTGCAGTTAGACAGGAAATAGTTACTGTAAGAGCTAGAACATGACTACTGCAGTTAGAGGAAATAGTTACTGTAAGAGCTAGAACATGACTACTGCAGTTAGAGGAAATAGTTACTGTAAGAGCTAGAACATGACTACTGCAGTTAGAGGAAATAGTTACTGTAAGAGCTAGAACATGACTACTGCAGTTAATGGAAATAGTTACTGTAAGAGCTAGAACATGACTACTGCAGTTAGAGGAAATAGTTACTGTAAGAGCTAGAACATGACTACTGTAGTTAGACAGGAAATAGTTACTGTAAGAGCTAGAACATGACTACTGCAGTTAGAGGAAATAGTTACTGTAAGAGCTAGAACATGACTACTGTAGTTAGACAGGAAATAGTTACTGTAAGAGCTAGAACATGACTACTGCAGTTAGACAGGAAATAGTTACTGTAAGAGCTAGAACATGACTACTGCAGTTAGACAGGAAATAGTTACTGTAAGAGCTAGAACATGACTACTGCAGTTAGACAGGAAATAGTTACTGTAAGAGCTAGAACATGACTACTGCAGTTAGACAGGAAATAGTTACTGTAAGAGCTAGAACATGACTACTACAGTTAGACAGGAAATAGTTACTGTAAGAGCTAGAACATGACTACTGTAGTTAGACAGGAAATAGTTACTGTAAGAGCTAGAACATGACTACTGTAGTTAGACAGGAAATAGTTACTGTAAGAGCTAGAACATGACTACTGCAGTTAGTGGAAATAGTTACTGTAAGAGCTAGAACATGACTACTGCAGTTAGACAGGAAATAGTTACTGTAAGAGCTAGAACATGACTACTGCAGTTAGAGGAAATAGTTACTGTAAGAGCTAGAACATGACTACTGCAGTTAGAGGAAATAGTTACTGTAAGAGCTAGAACATGACTACTGCAGTTAGACAGGAAATAGTTACTGTAAGAGCTAGAACATGACTACTGCAGTTAGAGGAAATAGTTACTGTAAGAGCTAGAACATGACTACTGCAGTTAGACAGGAAATAGTTACTGTAAGAGCTAGAACATGACTACTGCAGTTAGACAGGAAATAGTTACTGTAAGAGCTAGAACATGACTACTGCAGTTAGAGGAAATAGTTACTGTAAGAGCTAGAACATGACTACTGCAGTTAGAGGAAATAGTTACTGTAAGAGCTAGAACATGACTACTGCAGTTAGAGGAAATAGTTACTGTAAGAGCTAGAACATGACTACTGCAGTTAGACAGGAAATAGTTACTGTAAGAGCTAGAACATGACTACTGCAGTTAGAGGAAATAGTTACTGTAAGAGCTAGAACATGACTACTGCAGTTAGACAGGAAATAGTTACTGTAAGAGCTAGAACATGACTACTGCAGTTAGACAGGAAATAGTTACTGTAAGAGCTAGAACATGACTACTGCAGTTAGACAGGAAATAGTTACTGTAAGAGCTAGAACATGACTACTGCAGTTAGACAGGAAATAGTTACTGTAAGAGCTAGAACATGACTACTGCAGTTAGAGGAAATAGTTACTGTAAGAGCTAGAACATGACTACTGTAGTTAGACAGGAAATAGTTACTGTAAGAGCTAGAACATGACTACTGCAGTTAGACAGGAAATAGTTACTGTAAAAGCTAGAACATGACTACTGTAGTTAGACAGGAAATAGTTACTGTAAGAGCTAGAACATGACTACTGCAGTTAGAGGAAATAGTTACTGTAAGAGCTAGAACATGACTACTGCAGTTAGAGGAAATAGTTACTGTAAGAGCTAGAACATGACTACTGCAGTTAGACAGGAAATAGTTACTGTAAGAGCTAGAACATGACTACTGCAGTTAGACAGGAAATAGTTACTGTAAGAGCTAGAACATGACTACTGCAGTTAGAGGAAATAGTTACTGTAAGAGCTAGAACATGACTACTGTAGTTAGACAGGAAATAGTTACTGTAAGAGCTAGAACATGACTACTGCAGTTAGAGGAAATAGTTACTGTAAGAGCTAGAACATGACTACTGCAGTTAGAGGAAATAGTTACTGTAAGAGCTAGAACATGACTACTGCAGTTAGACAGGAATTAGTTACTGTAAGAGCTAGAACATGACTACTGCAGTTAGACAGGAAATAGTTACTGTAAGAGCTAGAACATGACTACTGCAGTTAGAGGAAATAGTTACTGTAAGAGCTAGAACATGACTACTGCAGTTAGAGGAAGTAGTTACTGTAAGAGCTAGAACATGACTACTACAGTTAGAGGAAATAGTTACTGTAAGAGCTAGAACATGACTACTGCAGTTAGACAGGAAATAGTTACTGTAAGAGCTAGAACATGACTACTGCAGTTAGAGGAAATAGTTACTGTAAGAGCTAGAACATGACTACTGTAGTTAGAGGAAATAGTTACTGTAAGAGCTAGAACATGACTACTGTAGTTAGACAGGAAATAGTTACTGTAAGAGCTAGAACATGACTACTGCAGTTAGACAGGAAATAGTTACTGTAAGAGCTAGAACATGACTACTGCAGTTAGAGGAAATAGTTACTGTAAGAGCTAGAACATGACTACTGCAGTTAGACAGGAAATAGTTACTGTAAGAGCTAGAACATGACTACTGCAGTTAGAGGAAATAGTTACTGTAAGAGCTAGAACATGACTACTGCAGTTAGAGGAAATAGTTACTGTAAGAGCTAGAACATGACTACTGTAGTTAGACAGGAAATAGTTACTGTAAGAGCTAGAACATGACTACTGCAGTTAGACAGGAAATAGTTACTGTAAGAGCTAGAACATGACTACTGTAGTTAGACAGGAAATAGTTACTGTAAGAGCTAGAACATGACTACTGCAGTTAGACAGGAAATAGTTACTGTAAGAGCTAGAACATGACTACTGCAGTTAGAGGAAATAGTTACTGTAAGAACTAGAACATGACTACTGCAGTTAGAGGAAATAGTTACTGTAAGAGCTAGAACATGACTACTGCAGTTAGACAGGAAATAATTACTGTAAGAGCTAGAACATGACTACTGCAGTTAGACAGGAAATAGTTACTGTAAGAGCTAGAACATGACTACTGCAGTTAGACAGGAAATAGTTACTGTAAGAGCTAGAACATGACTACTGCAGTTAGAGGAAATAGTTACTGTAAGAGCTAGAACATGACTACTGCAGTTAGACAGGAAATAGTTACTGTAAGAGCTAGAACATGACTACTGCAGTTAGAGGAAATAGTTACTGTAAGAGCTAGAACATGACTACTGCAGTTAGACAGGAAATAGTTACTGTAAGAGCTAGAACATGACTACTGCAGTTAGACAGGAAATAGTTACTGTAAGAGCTAGAACATGACTACTGCAGTTAGAGGAAATAGTTACTGTAAGAGCTAGAACATGACTACTGCAGTTAGACAGGAAATAGTTACTGTAAGAGCTAGAACATGACTACTGTAGTTAGACAGGAAATAGTTACTGTAAGAGCTAGAACATGACTACTGCAGCTAGAGGAAATAGTTACTGTAAGAGCTAGAACATGACTACTGCAGTTAGAGGAAATAGTTACTGTAAGAGCTAGAACATGACTACTGCAGTTAGAGGAAATAGTTACTGTAAGAGCTAGAACATGACTACTGCAGTTAGAGGAAATAGTTACTGTAAGAGCTAGAACATGACTACTGCAGTTAGAGGAAATAGTTACTGTAAGAGCTAGAACATGACTACTGCAGTTAGAGGAAATAGTTACTGTAAGAGCTAGAACATGACTACTGCAGTTAGACAGGAAATAGTTACTGTAAGAGCTAGAACATGACTACTGCAGTTAGACAGGAAATAGTTACTGTAAGAGCTAGAACATGACTACTGCAGTTAGAGGAAATAGTTACTGTAAGAGCTAGAACATGACTACTGCAGTTAGAGAGGAAATAGTTACTGTAAGAGCTAGAACATGACTACTGCAGTTAGAGGAAATAGTTACTGTAAGAGCTAGAACATGACTACTGCAGTTAGAGGAAATAGTTACTGTAAGAGCTAGAACATGACTACTGCAGTTAGAGGAAATAGTTACTGTAAGAGCTAGAACATGACTACTGCAGTTAGACAGGAAATAGTTACTGTAAGAGCTAGAACATGACTACTGCAGTTAGACAGGAAATAGTTACTGTAAGAGCTAGAACATGACTACTGCAGTTAGAGGAAATAGTTACTGTAAGAGCTAGAACATGACTACTGCAGTTAGACAGGAAATAGTTACTGTAAGAGCTAGAACATGACTACTGCAGTTAGACAGGAAATAGTTACTGTAAGAGCTAGAACATGACTACTGCAGTTAGAGGAAATAGTTACTGTAAGAGCTAGAACATGACTACTGCAGTTAGTGGAAATAGTTACTGTAAGAGCTAGAACATGACTACTGCAGTTAGACAGGAAATAGTTACTGTAAGAGCTAGAACATGACTACTGCAGTTAGAGGAAATAGTTACTGTAAGAGCTAGAACATGACTACTGCAGTTAGAGGAAATAGTTACTGTAAGAGCTAGAACATGACTACTGCAGTTAGAGGAAATAGTTACTGTAAGAGCTAGAACATGACTACTGCAGTTAGAGGAAATAGTTACTGTAAGAGCTAGAACATGACTACTGCAGTTAGAGGAAATAGTTACTGTAAGAGCTAGAACATGACTACTGCAGTTAGAGGAAATAGTTACTGTAAGAGCTAGAACATGACTACTGCAGTTAGACAGGAAATAGTTACTGTAAGAGCTAGAACATGACTACTGCAGTTAGACAGGAAATAGTTACTGTAAGAGCTAGAACATGACTACTGCAGTTAGAGGAAATAGTTACTGTAAGAGCTAGAACATGACTACTGCAGTTAGAGAGGAAATAGTTACTGTAAGAGCTAGAACATGACTACTGCAGTTAGAGGAAATAGTTACTGTAAGAGCTAGAACATGACTACTGCAGTTAGAGGAAATAGTTACTGTAAGAGCTAGAACATGACTACTGCAGTTAGAGGAAATAGTTACTGTAAGAGCTAGAACATGACTACTGCAGTTAGACAGGAAATAGTTACTGTAAGAGCTAGAACATGACTACTGCAGTTAGACAGGAAATAGTTACTGTAAGAGCTAGAACATGACTACTGCAGTTAGACAGGAAATAGTTACTGTAAGAGCTAGAACATGACTACTGCAGTTAGACAGGAAATAGTTACTGTAAGAGCTAGAACATGACTACTGCAGTTAGAGGAAATGGTTACTGTAAGAGCTAGAACATGACTACTGCAGCTAGAGGAAATAGTTACTGTAAGAGCTAGAACATTATTACAGCAGACAGTCTGGTTATGCTTTCCACACCTCTAATATGACCAAGAATAGACCTAGTGAGAAATGAAGTGTTAAAGGATGGTTCAGTCAGAGAGGCAGCGCTAATAATCATCACCAGCTAACTTCATCCAACAGGAGTTTCACTCCTCTCCCTTCATTCTTTCCCAGATGTGTGAAATTGGTTTTTAGATAAAAGCATAAGTCAAGATAGTCCCAGTCGGTATTAGATAGAACGTCATGGGGAAAACAACCTGTGGTTACCTAGGTTACTCCATTGGCTCACAGCAATGTCTTAAACTTTTTCAAACAACATTCTCTTGTCTGCTTGTTTTAGTCAATTACAAAACTACATTTAAAAAAAAGTACAACATGTCTAAAGATAATTAGGGAGCAGGCGATGTTGAAAAGTTCCCAGTACTTAGAAAAATGTAATGTTGTAGGGCTTCGCTCATGCCCCTTTTCATGAAGGTGCTAGCAGCCACATGAGTGAGTGAGTGCTAGCTAGCCATCTTCTGACCAGAACATTAAGCTAGCCAAGACCAATAACACAAACAAATGGACTATACAGCTGCAAGTAGTGAGTGGAGTTACAAGCGAACTATGCTAAACAAGTAAAATGTTGTCTCTTTTACAGTGGGGGCCAATTTGAAAGAATGTTTGTTTTCCCCAATTTGTGGGCGTGGTCAAGGGTAATTTGTTATTTTATGTGAATATCATGCGTAAATCTAAGTTACAAACCAAAAAAATCTAAGTTAAAGCTAGAGATGTATTTTTTTGCATTGGATGCGTCTCAATCCACCGCATCCTCCAGTGTCACACTTCCGCATCTGTGGTGAAAGGTGGCAGAGCTAGAGTGTTTTTTGTCAGACCACGAGACAACCTGGAAAATCCCATGTAAATGTCTGTAGCGTCCGAACGGTTTGCCCTACAAACTATTATGAAGGGGAGACTCTCATGAACATGATGGTTTTCTTCGTTTTGCTCTACGATCCCCACAAGTGTCATGGGACTCTTCTGAAGTTAACCGCTACTGTTATTCTGAAGTTAACCGGTACCGTTATTCTGAAGTTAACCGGTACCTTACTCTGAAGTTAACCTGTACCGTTATTCTGAAGTTAACCGGTACCATTATTCAGAAGTTATTCTGAAGTTAACCGGTACCGTTATTCTGAAGTTAACCGGTACCGTTATTCTGAAGTTAACCGGTACCTTACTCTGAAGTTAACCGGTACCTTACTCTGAAGTTAACCGGTACCTTATTCTGAAGTTAACCGGTACCTTACTCTGAAGTTAACCGGTACCTTACTCTGAAGTTAACCGGTACCTTACTCTGAAGTTAACCGGTACCTTACGCTGAAGTTAACCGGTACCTTATTCTGAAGTTAACCGGTACCGTTATTCTGAAGTTAACCGGTACCGTTATTCTGAAGTTAATCGGTACCTTATTCTGAAGTTAACTGGTACCGTTATTCTGAAGTTAACCGGTACCGTTATTCTGAAGTTAATCGGTACCTTACTCTGAAGTTAACCGGTACCTTACTCTGAAGTTAACCGGTACCTTATTCTGAAGTTAACCGGTACCATTATTCTGAAGTTAACCGGTACCGTTATTCTGAAGTTAACCGGTACCTTATTCTGAAGTTAACCGGTACCGTTATTCTGAAGTTAACCCTTAACGTTACTCTGAAGTTAACCGGTACTGTTATTCTGAAGTTAACCGGTACCTTACTCTGAAGTTAACCGGTACCGTTATTCTGAAGTTAACCGGTACCGTTATTCTGAAGTTAACCGGTACCGTTATTCTGAAGTTAACCTGTACCGTTATTCTGAAGTTAACCGGTACCGTTATTCTGAAGTTAACCGGTACCGTTATTCTGAAGTTAACCGGTACCTTACTCTGAAGTTAACCTGTACCTTATTCTGAAGTTGTCCATTTGCCTACTAACATGGGGTGAACCGCTGTGGTGATTGCTCTCTATCCAACAGCATAGACAGTGAGACAGACCTGCCCAGCTGCCCAACTTTGTTTACATAAGACAACATGTCGCACAATAATTTTGTCTTTTTAAATACTGCACCAAACACCTTAGATGTAAAATTGCGCAACTAAAACATCCTCGGTAAAAACGTCAAAATTACAGATTTCTTGAGTTAATTTTAGATTCATTCTGGGGATTTTGAGGAAGTGAAATAGGCTTCTACAGTGTCTCATGGAGGACAAACACCAAATGAGGAATCGGTCAGGAAACACACCTCCAAGACTGAAATCTTGTTTTTCTAATGAGCATCAGCAAGTTGCAAAAAAGAAGTGCCAATCTGCATGTTCAGTGACTCTTTAAGCTGTGATTCTCAAACGTAATGGATATGTTGGCATTTATCGAGATAAGCCTTTCCATGTCTGTTTCTGTTTTACATATTTTCTCAACTCATTTAATTCTAGTTATTTTAGTAATCTTGGGGGGGTTGCAGTTCCACTCTCCTTTAGTATTTGTTTATGTTTTATATTGACACAGATAGATATGAGATAAAGAGGGAACAGAGAGCAGTGATTCTTGAAAGGGACAAACTAATATTTTTCACAAATATTTGTCTAAATATTAACAAAATGTGAAATATATATTTTTATACACCAATGTATCAGCTTTTACACCATGTAAAGGAACAGCCTCCTAATAAAACATTTTCTTCATAAAATGCAAATATATGGATTTATGTAAATCCATATAATTTCATTTTAACATGAATTGTCCAACAAGTATTTGAAAGCCTTGATTGTTTAATTCTAACATTAGATTATTTAAATATGTAATTCAAATCTCCAAACTTATTTTTGTTTTGTTTTATAGTACTATATAATGCTCCAGGGCTAATTTCGTTAGCATTTTTTACATGTTTTTCTAGATTCAGAACATAAAACAACATTTATAAAGCAAACATTATCCCTTCGGTCTAGCACAGCAAATACTTTTGTCATATATCATGTAGTGATTGAAATACTTTTGTCATATATCATGTAGTGATTCAAATATTTTTTCCGAATATTGAAAAAGAAATATAGATCTTAATAAGGGGGTTAGCCATCGGAGATGAAGTTGACAAAAAATACTCAAAACAGACATATATTTGCCTTACACACATTTGTAAAATATGCAAAATGATTCATTTGAAAATCACGAATAAACTGACCCTGCTCATTCCTGATTCATTTAGGATTTTAGTCAAATCTGACAGAGTTTACCAAATGTCCAGACACATTCTTTAGGGATCACAGGTTTGAGAGAAATATTCCCCTAGAGTCAATTGACGTGCCCGCGAGTCAAAAGTGACGTCCTTGTGAGTTTATGCTAGAGACTTACCGTTGGAAGTGGCTACAGCTCAATACCCTCTTTCCGCCGATTCCATAACATGGAGCTTGTGAAACTCAAATCAAATCAAATTTATTTTTATATAGCCCTTCGTACATCAGCTGATATCTCAAAGTGCTGTACAGAAAGCATGTGAAAGAAGCACGGTGGCTAGGAAAAACTCCCTAGGAAAAACTCCCTAGAAAGGCCAAAAACCTAGGAAGAAACCTAGAGAGGAACCAGGCTATGAGGGGTGGCCAGTCCTCTTCTGGCTGTGCAGGGTGGATATTATAACAGAACATGGTCAAGATGTAAAAATGTAAAAATGTTCATAAATGACCAGCATGGTCAAATAATAATAATCATAGTAGTTGTCGAGGGTGCAACAAGCACGTCCGGTGAACAGGTCAGGGTTCCATAGCCGCAGGCAGAACAGTTGAAACTGGAGCAGCAGCACGGCCAGGTGGACTGGGGACAGCAAGGAGTCATCATACCAGGTAGTCCTGAGGCATGGTCCTAGGGCTCAGGTCCTCCGAGAGAAAGACAGAAAGAGAGAAGAGAGAATTAGAGAGAGCATATTTAAATTCACACAGGACACCGGATAAGACAAGAGAAATACTCCAGATGTAACAGACTGACCCTAGCCCCCTGACACAAACTACTGCAGCATAAATACTGGAGGCTGAGACAGTGTTTTTCTAGGAAATCGTAATGAAATCGTCTGTAAAGCCCAAACTGTTTGAGCATTTTTCAATTCTAAAAATAAAGATTCCCTGTCAGAGAAGGATTGTCCCGACTTTCAAAAATCAATGAGAGAGAGAAGGGCTGGTAGAAAACCGGTGGGGCTGGGAATCTAAGATTAGTCCAGGGCAGTGGCCATAACCACAAAACTAACCTCAGGCTCAGAAAAGACCCACTGGCCCTTTGTTACTATGTGGTACATGGATATACACCCAACATTCACGCATGTTAATATAGCATGACTAAATAGCAATAGCAGGTAGCTCCATGACAGTTACTGCTTCAGAGCATACTTATTTCCCTCATTAAAATGCAAATCAATTTATAACATTTTTGACATGCGTTTTTCTGGATCTTTTTGTTGTTATTCTGTCTCTCACTGTTCAAATTTTACATTTTATATTTTAGTCATTTAGCAGACGCTCTTATCCAGAGCGACTTACAGTAGTGAATGCATACATTTCATTTCATGCATTTTTTCATTGTACTGGCCCCCCGTGGGAATCGAGCCCACAACCCTGCCGTTGCACACACCATGCTGGCGTTGCAAACACCATACTCTACCAACTGAGCCACAGGGCTACCAAACCTACCATTAAAATTATAGACTATTCATTTCTTTGTCAGTGTGCAAACGTACAAAATCAGCAGGGGATCAAATACTTTTTTCCCTCACTGTAGGAGAAAGTGGTTTGACTTTTTCAGGAAGGATAATAGAGATGGAATAGAGAGAGTGAGACGGCAGCACACGTCCAGAGTGACTGCTGACATGTCCTGTCATCATTCTGTTATGTCACCTACCTCAGTGTGCTGCACCATGACGTGTCCTGTCATCATTCTGTTATGTCACCTACCTCAGTGTCCTGCACCAAGACAAGTCCCATTATCATTCTGTTATGTCACCTACCTCAGTGTGCTGCACCATGACATGTCCTGTCATGATTCTGTTATGTCACCTACCTCAGTGTGCTGCACCATGACATGTCCTGTCATGATTCTGTTATGTCACCTACCTCAGTGTGCTGCACCATGACGTGTCCTGTCATCATTCTGTTATGTCACCCACCTCAGTGTGCTGCACCATGACATGTCCTGTCATCATTCTGTTATGTCACCTACCTCAGTGTGCTGCACCAAGACATGTCCTGTCATCATTCTGTTATGTCACCCACCTCAGTGAGCAACAATATTACTGTTCATTCCTGGAATGTATTGATCCAGGAGCAGCATTATGGATCAATAATCACTGTATTCATCTGAATGGATAATTTGTGTGTGTTTGCCCACCACACCACAAATAGGGTTAAGAAGTGAACATGGTCATAAAACAAAACTTAGCAATAACCATTTGGTCATGAGTAAGTCATTTCTTCTTTTCCTCACGTACAGCAGCGGTTTTCTAAGAAATGTTATTGTCTAAAATCTGGGAAATTTGCTCATGTAATTAATGCGTGAAGGTCTTTACAAAAAACAAGCTAATAAAATTGTCAACAAAAAACTAAGTTATGTGGCCATGAGCAATCCAGAGATGGCGCTTAGATAGCCTAAATGGAAGCTTTGTTCTCATCTTAAATACCACATAAAATCGATTTTCCAAGTAGCCCACACCGAGCATGACCAAACAACCCAATCAGATACAGTACATTGTGTATACTTGTGTAGTAGAGTTAAAATGGTTATTCCAGCAAACTTCAAATTATTAGAATAGTACACAACGCAGAACAGAACAATCAGGTTGAGGGTCAATGGCCAAAGCCTGCAAACAGGAATATTCCAAGTTCAGACAGAAGGGGGGAGTCGATCGCTATGATCGCCAGGAACTTTACTTTTGGTTTCTAATTTTAATTGTTGCGCTACTGGTGATGCCTGTTGATGTTAGGTAGGCAGCTACAGTAGCTGAATGATGTTAATATCTTCAGGTTTTGTTTCATTAAATTTATTTTATTTTATCTGGGTGCTTACGTCACCTACTAACACCCTGGTACTACCCATAGCTCCCGCTCTCCTCAGTCTGAGAAAACACTGAGAGAGAAAGGTACGGGTTGCAGATTACTCCTTTGTAGAAGTCCGTAACGTGAAATAAATAAAACGTCCCAAGGTTAATGCTGTAGATATTGTTATAAGGGGATGTGAGACTATCGAAATACGTAACTTTCAGAGTTTTATTGTTGTTATTATAGTTACAGAGTGCTAAAAGTGTTGCTAGCTAGCATGCCTTTCTTTCTGTGATGCAGACGGATAGCTGAGCTGCCAACTAGTGATGGTGTTGCATTATGGGGGATGTAGTTTTTGCCCTCTAAGGCGATTTTACGTTGTAACTTGTTTGTGTTGCAGTGGTTTTGTACATGAGTTGTTGTATTTTGCTACTATCAACACTGAAAGCACCTAGCAATGTATTGGGGATGTGAGACAGGATATGTGTTTTACCTTTCTTCATGCTCCTGTTTAGAACAACTTGTCAGGTGGTGCATTGGAGACTGATGTGTTCCTGTCCTGTCTTTTCACAATACTATTGCAGGTATGGTTCTATTGTCTAAGAATTAAGATTATACATTCTTTGTATTAAGGACTGGTTATTATTTTATACTATACATTATGGCTTTATGTATGAGTGTGATTGTGAGAGTCTGAGAAAACACTGAGAGAGAAAGAACGACTTGTCAGGTGGTGCATTGGAGACTGATGTGTTCCTGTCCTGTCTTTTCACAATACTATTGCAGATCAACATAAAAGCCTAAAAGACAGCTGTGGTGCCGCTCTTCATTTCTTGGTTCTCCTGTGGTGCATAAGAGACCCGCTACACTTGAAGGACAGCAATGGATGGGGGGAAACTGGAAAGAAAACCACAAGTGTTCCTTACTGACCTACTAGAGATGTAATCACAAGAAAATTAATTCTGTCAACTTCTTTTCATCATCAACTTGATTGTTTGGATGTCTTGCAGTTTAAACCGGCTTGATGTGCGTATTTAACAGAGCCGGTCCTGACCTCCCTGGGGCCTTAAGCAAAATTCTGCTAAGGGGCCCTCCTACCTGACCCGTGAGCCATGTAAACCATTTGCCATTGCCACACAGTCAGACCCCAGTACTCACACTACAATCCTCCCTCCTTTAAAACAGTTTGCTCCATCTGTCAGTGTAAGAATTAGTAGACCTATACAGAATGAGGTATAAACAAACAATATTTACTGAATATAGTCTTTTCTATAGAATCTTAAGATAAGTGAATATTAACATAAATAACAAATTGTAGAAAATATAAAAATATAAAATATAACACTGAGCTTTGTCCAGGTTGTTCTCACAGAGAAAGGAAAGCAGCACGAAGGCAGTCATCTGATGGCAGATCAGGTCAATTCTGAATCTCGTGTGCCAGATCCATTCTACTGATGTTAGTCATCTCTGAAGGTTAGAGTGTTTAACTTCCATGTACTGAGCCTTTAAAGATTCACTGGACATCTGAGAGGCAGTGCTAAAGTTCAGCAGCACTCCATATTTGGTTTTCACCTTGTTGAGTGTTTCAAATCTCTCCACCATGGATGTCACAGCAGAGTCGACCACAATGTATAAGTATTTGACTTCAAGGTTTATCAGTGCATCAATCACTGGTTCATCAGGAGCCTCTTGCTGTTTTCAGTGTCTTCTTTCAGAACAGCCTCCACATTCATTTCTTCACAAATGTTTTTGGCTGTTGTCTGGGCCTCAGAATCCAGTTTCCCGGTATGTAGTGAGGGAGGCCTTTGCATTTGAAATTAAATTCACTGCGATATCCAACTGCATTGAGGTGTATTGGAGGAGCTGGTTCACCTTGTTTGTCATTGTCAGTATCTCACACCATACGACACAGCAAATCAAGAAGCGGTAGGACCCAACTTCCTCTGCAAGTGCTGTGCCTCCACTTTGGCCACAGGATCGTTGATTGTCTGTCTGGCTTCCAGTAATGCCTCCCAAACCTCAGAAGCCTGATACCTGATTGCATGAACACTTGAGCCTACTTTCCCATCTTGTGTCACTCCATGACTTCACGGTAATGTTCACATGTTTCTTCAAAACATTCCATCTTCATGTGTCAGCTGAAAAGAAGGTGAAGAGCTTTTGCACATGCCCAAAAAACCCAACTGCATCTTTTGAAGGTTTGGCAGCATCTGCAATGACAAGGTTTAGAGTATGTGCTCCACATGGGATGAACATGGCTCTGGGATTTTTTTGGAGCGGTCTGGCTTGTACTCCTTGGTGCTTGCACTTCATGTTGGCCCCATTATCATAAGCTTGCCCTCTGCAAACAGCTCATTCAGCTCATCTAAGATGACAGTGGACATCAGTCAAGCCTGTTGTAACCTCAATATTTACAAAGCCGAGGAAGTGCTCCTTGATCTCTGGCTTTCCCTTTAAAGCCACGCTTCTCAGAATAATGGACATTTGCTCCTGGTGACTAATGTCAGGTGTACAGTCCAAGATAATGGAGAAGTACTTTGAGTCTCTTACTTGAGTCACTATTACGTCCAGAATCTTGTCACTCACAATCTGAATCAGTTCATTCTGTGTGCGCTTCCCAAGTTAATGTGTCTCTCCATCTTTAATTTTGCTGAGATTATTTTCCATAACGGGGTCAAATTTTGCCAGTAATTCAACCTCTTTTAGGAAGTTTCCATTATCTGGTTGGAAGAGTTTGTATGATGAACCCCTGAACGCTAGGTTTCTTTCAGCCAGAGACTGGGTGATACTTAAACGTGTAAGGACATCCCTTTCTTTCAGCCTCCAAAATTGCCATTTGTATCTGGTCAAGAGTCTGTCCCCGACTTAAGCGCAGATCAAGTTCTCTTCACTTAATCATATTGTTTGTGTTCAGGACTACCCTCATGGTGTATCAGAATGACGTTGATATTTGACCAGTCATTCACACCTTCCTTTATTTTTTGTAGTCTTTTTGTAGAAAAGAGCTTACAGCAAAAACAATACACAGCGTTGTTTTTGATTGAGTATGAAAGCCAGCTCCTGGTAAACTTTTCCCCATTTGACAGCTGTCTCTGTAGTAAGCCTGAATGGAAACCTCTTCTAGACTTGTCTTTAGAGTAAGCAAAATCCAGTCCTAGTTTGAATGGACCTCAGAGCACTAACTCATAAAGTCTATTAAGACTGGTGGCCAACTAAACCTTGACTGAGAGACTAGATAATCCTTGTCTTGTTTTAAAAATGATGTGCGCCTATGAGGAATGCCATCACACCCATATATTGTCTGGACTGGTCCCCACAGAGGTTGCTGCTGGAAAGCGTGAGTTTCATTTCGTGTATCGTGCATATGAACACATGTTCAAGCGTGACACGATTATCTTTCCGATCTGCAGTTTATAAACACCGTTGCCCATTGCCGTTAATCAAATGTAATAATAGTTGTATTTACTCTCACTTTTGTCAGGCACAAAGTCACAGAACACAGTCCTGGAAGTGGCTGACAAGCAAACAAGACACAGACCAAGAGATGCACTGCCCAGCTAAGTTAGCAAGACAGACTAGAGAGAGATGCACTGCAAGCTAGCACATCAACTTAACGTTACTGTTATTTGCTAACATCAAACTTGGAGAGAACACAAGTTTACTTGATTGCTGTTCCCACAATTCACTCTCATGGAACTGTTTTCTCACTACGCAAGTTGTAAACATTGACACCCTCTTTGACACAAGGGGGAGGTGGGGCCCTTGCGTAATTTGTGGGCCCTGCACAACTTGCGTTGTGAGCATATAGGGCCACCCGGCTCTGGCATTTAGCCTTTTTCTAGTGGTGTACAGCTCCATTGGGAGTGGTTTGTATTTTGTGGTGTAGAGCTGTCTTGTCTACAACCCATTCCCCCTGCCAGTCCCTCCTTCTCAGCCCAGACACAGTCTGTCCCAGCCATGACTCACACTAATGTGTTGTACACTCTCTGCTTTCCTTCAAAGGGGTTTGGATTACCCCAGCCAGCCTGTTTCTCTCTTTCTCACAGCAGTAAACAGCCAAATAGAGCTTTGGCTTATTTTGTTTTCACATAGACTGCAGAATACATTAGGAAAAGATGGATGGGAAACTATACAATTTAGAAAAATTGAGCTCCCAGATGTGTGCATCTTTGTCTCTCCACACACACACAATAGCCTACATTCACCTATACACATTACCTCTCCAAAATTAACCATAATCCTGTTCTCCGCTCCTTGACAGTCACCAATCCCATCTCTGTGACATGGTGAGGCTGGACCCAGGTGCAGAGAAGAAACCAGATGAGGAATCAGTGGTTAAGGATAAACATAAATACGTTACTCAGAAACAGTAGCCAAAGGATCACAGTACACTGGAAAAACAACAAACACTACGTCTCTAAAACTCACTCAGGAAACAACCGCACATGGTAAACAATTCAAAGGAAAGGAAAGCAGAAAACACACCTCTTTTAACAGGGAAATCATAATGACTAATAGGACACACCTTAGTGTCATTAATGTCTCTAGGACGGTTTCTGCTGCCGTCTGGTGACAGGTGGAACCATGACAATCTCGTCAGTCTATGGAATTACCCAGCAGGCCTACTGATTGCATGTCAGCCGGCCGCGACTGGAAAACCCATGAGGCGGCGCACAATTGGCCCAGCGTCGTCCGGGTTAGGGGAGGGTTTGGCTGGCTGGGATGTTCTTGTCTCATTGTGGACTAGCGACTCCTTGTGGCGGCCGGGCGCCTGCACGCTGGTCGCCAGCTGTACGGTGTTTCCCCTGACACATTGTTGCAGCTGGCTTCTGGGTTAAGCGAGCAGTGTACCAAGAAGCAGTGCGGCTTGGCGGGGTCGTATTTCGGAGGTCGCATGGATCTCGACCTTCGCCTCTCCCAAGTCCATACGGGAGTTGCAGCGATGGTACAAGACTGTAACTACCAACTGGATATCACAAAATTGGGGTGAAAAAGGGCTATAAAGTACCCCAAAAAACAAATGACTAGGATATTAAGGATATGCTTGTGCCTTATCCAAACTGCTGATTTGATACATGGATTAGCTAGGGTGTGGTGAGACAGAGCACCAGGTTCTTGTACATCTGCAAGCAAAGGAGATGATAATTGTGTCTGTCTCTTGCTTGCACATACATATGTAGGATCTTAATTTGAGCCGGATGTGGTTTACAATTAATGGAGATTTTTGTTGAGGTTGATACATTTTTTGTTAGGGCAAATCAAGTCTGAACTCCATTCTCAAAGCAGAAATTACAAACTTTAGAAGTCTTTTTAAAAATCTAATACACTACAAGTTTGCACTTCCTGCTTTGCAGTAAGCTTCTCAGCAACAAAAGAGTGATCAAATTACGATCCTACATCTGTACAGTTGCTAAGGTCTGCTGTGAGCAGAGAAAAATGGAAAACATCTAACAATAATGAAAGTATATTTTGTGAAACACAAAATGTACATATCACACACACACACACACACTCAAGTTAACACAACCCCTCTCCCACATACACCCACACCTCCAGCTGCTCTCCTTTGCCTGTCCTCTCCCATATCAAACTCAGTGGAGGCTGGTGAGAGGAGGATGGCTCATTGTCATGGCCGTAACGGAATGAATGGAACTGTATCAAACAATTAGAAATGGAGGGTTTCATGTGTTTGATAACGTTCCATTCATTCCATTCCAGCCTTTACATTAAACCCGTCCGCCGATTTAAAGTGGCATCAGCCACTGATCCACAACCTTTTCCAGCGTTGAGTAGACACCTCCCTCCTTTCCTCCATCCCTCCCAGGCCTGGCTGTCTCTGGCTCTACTGAACGTACGGCGATAGTGTTCTTGGCTGGGTTGCATAAAACATCAGAAGTGTTTGGCTTAAGGATTTACCTTAAGGAATAACTTCCCCTTACCTAAGGGAATTGTTTAAGGGGGTTGCATAGAGCCCCTCATACGTGTTCCTTAGATAAGGGCCCATAGGGCTCTATGTAGTGAATAGGGTATCATTCATGACACGTTCACTGAGCTTATGAAAGCAGCCCAGACACATTTCTTATCTGGCTCAGTGTTAACATCACTGTTGTTCTCCAGATCTCGTTTACATTGCCTTCAGGTGCTTGGTTATGATTCAGCTATCAATCTTCTCATTCTGTCCTCTGTTCTTTTATAAGCATAGAACTAAATACTGAATGGAGATGCTGATGTAAAATGAGGATTTAATTATTCAGTTTGTTTTATTAGGAAAAGAGGTGTATTAATCTGCATGAATCTGCTACTAATCCATGTGGGTAGGGTTACAACTTCTGCTGCTATTGAGGTGGGGTGGGGTTGTGTCCAGTTGTGTTCTCTCATAATAATAAACCTTTCACTTTACAGAGCAGTGTTATGGGTTATGTGAGGCCACCACAGCCTGTGTGAGTAGAGGATGTACCTGTTACAGAGCAGTGTTATGGGTTATGTGAGGCCACCACAGCCTGTGTGAGTAGAGGATGTACCTGTTACAGAGCAGTGTTATGGTTATGTGAGGCCACCACAGCCTGTGTGAGTAGAGCATGTACCTTCAGGTGTGTTCCTACCGCTGTTCCGTTCTACTATTCTACCCTACCCCCTCCTCTTCCTCCTCCTGGGACGAAGACTTTGTGTACAAGGCTGCCCCTCACCTCCTACTGTCACGTTTATCGTCGGTGAAGGAGGACCAAAATGCAGCAGGACTGTGTTTGTTCATTTTGAACATTTATTAAATCAAACTGAACACCAAAACAACAAACAAGAGAACGAACGAACGAACGAACGAACGATCGAACGATCCACAGACAGTCTGTCAAGGCACAAGGCTAGACACAGAACAATCTCCCACAAATCCAAGACAAAACACACCCAACTAATATAGGACTTCCAATCAAAGGCAACACCAAACAGCTGCCTTCAATTGGAAGTCCACCCCAATTAACTCAACATAGAAACACACTCACTAGACTACACATAGAAATACATAAACATAGACCATAACTCAAAACCCTGAAATAATAAATCAAACGCCCTCCTAACTAACACACCACCCTGAACCACATAAAACAAATACCCTCTGCCAGGTCCTGACCAAACTACAATAACAATTAACCCTTTTACTGGCCAGGACGTGACACCTACTTGTGTTCCTACCAAACAATGTCCCCACTTGGTTCTGTCTGTAAGAAATGTTATGTTCCTGTGCATATTAATAGCTGGACAGAATTGTTACATGCGGAAGAGTTTTGAACAAAATGGTCGCCATAAACAAAAACACTGTGACAGAAGTGAATTTGTTTGAGAGTAGGCTACAGCAGTGGCTCTCAAACCTCTCTTCATGGAGCCCCAGACGTTTCACAATGTTGTTGTATCCCTGAACTAACTCACATCACAAGGATAGGTTTGAGAGCCCCTGGTCTACAGGGTGACCTTGTTTAAACCCACTGAAGGAAGGGTTTCCTCTGGTGAAACTACTCGGTTTATAGAATAGGATCATTCAAATGTATTCATACTCATAGTCTTCACTGATGCTTTATGGCTCTAATATTCTCATTTTTGAGAGATGCTATCAACTTTTATTTTTAAACCAATGACCGTCCCCCAGACACCCTATTCTTCTAAGGCTTTGGTAGCCCCTGCACACCTTCATTCTAATCTCTGAGCTAATATCAGAGTCTGCATGAAGGCACTAGATCCATTCTCTTCTCCTCAGTTGCACTTAATGCTAAAAGCAAAGACTTGTGCATTGATTCATCTTATACAGTATGAAGTTGAACTAACACAACTTAGGTCTCCCCCAGGCATGGTATCGAACATGACCCAGCATCTGTCTCCTATCTCTCCCTATACACACAGGGTCAGGTGAGGTTGGTCAGCAGCTGGCTTTAAGTCAACAATCTCAGTATACAATCAACACTAACTTTAACCTTCATCCATAAACCCTTCTAACCATTTTTACTCAAAACATTATAAGACTACATTAGCCCCACTCTGGTATGTAACGAAACAGCAAGATAACGACAAAGCAAAGGCCCTGTCCAGAAACAACCCCTAGACTTTACCCGCCTAAAGGCACTACTGCCTTTTATTCACTACCCGCCTAAAGGCACTACCCACCTAAAGGCACTACCCGCCTAAAGGCACTACAAGGCACTACCCGCCTAAAAGCACTACCCGCCTAAAGGCACTACACGCCTAAAATTACTACCCGCCTAAATGCACTACGAAGCACTACCCGCCTAAAAGCACTACCCGCCTAAAGGCACTACCCGCCTAAAATCACTACCCACCTAAAGGCACTAGCGAGGCACTACCCACCTAAAAAGACCTGCCCGCCTTAAGGCACTAAAAGGCACTACCCGCCTAAAATCACTACCCGCCTAAAGGCACTACCCCCTAAAGGCACTACCCACCTAAAATCACTACCCGCCTAAAGGCACTAAAAGGCACTACCTGCCTAAAATCACTACCCGCCTAAAGGCACTACCCTTTGATCTGTGCCCTTAGATTATTTTTTTGTACGAAGCTCATCTTGCTAAGGAGATGAAAAGTAGAAATGTCTTCTCATCTGTAATAGGGTCAATAACCTGACGTGTCTATTTTGGCATCTGAAGCATAATAAATGTTTATAAACACTGCATTATTAGACTTAACTTTCCCCTATTTACCAGCTTATAACAGTATTCATTATGAATAATGGGAATTTAAGGAGCTATAGAGCTCAGAAGTACCAAAACTAAAATCAATATGCAGAAATGTTCCAAAATTATTTTTTTACTATAAAAAATCAAATATACTCTGGTGGCATAATTGTGAGGGTATCTGTATTGATAAGTAAAAATAATGGTGAGGATCTTAAACTTTATTACATTTTTATGCTTCAAAGACATTTGTCTCTACATTGGGATTTCATTCAATGTCATTCAGTATAACAGACATTCAGGAGCCATTTCAGACCATAATGCTTTGCGATAGTCACATCACAGGATATTGGATCAGAAAGAATATTCAGAAGGACCCCTAAAATATAGATAATTTCACCTTTTCGTTTACTGGTGCACTATGGTACAAAATCCTGTTTCATACGGTACAACGCTTAATTAAAAAAACATTTATAATGTTGTTTTTATTTTAAAATAGCATATTTGATGTGAAATGTAACATTAAAAAGCTGTAGATCAAGGTCATAGTTTTTTCATAGGTGGCCAAGCAATTGCCTGTAGAATAAGTTCAAACAGTTTTTTTGTCATACGGAGTAACGATTATGTCATTCTGTATAACTGTTATACCACTAATGTCATTTGTTACTCTGTATGACACATATACAGTATTGTTTTTGTGTTTTTAGGACATAAGCTTTCACGGAATGTAGTGTATGTGTGTACATTTTATTAATAACATATTTATGTATTTTTATGTGTTAAGGTATATTTTGTCTTTATCACATTGTGAAAAACAAAAGTAATCACAATGTTGGTCAATTTCTTCAACAAATGATCAGATCTATATAATTATCAAAGATACATTAGTAATGGAAAGGAAACGAAGACTCTTTGTTTAAGTATTACATAAGACTCCTTTAGTAATACAATTTGTAGGCAGAAGTTGGTACAGAATACAGTATAACAGTATATGATAGTTTCTTCCTAAGTTCTGCAAAAATGTCCAAGACATCCTGGAACTCATATAGCCTCCCCAATCCCCTTACGTAACTTTCCCTAGCAACAACATTTTAATAAATCTAACCTCCCTGACAGCAGGAACCATCTTATCAGCAAGTAAAAACTCAGAAGTGGGTTTTGACCGGAAACTTGACCTTTCATCACAAGTATAGGGTCATGACAAGGTGAACGAGTGTAAGCATCTTCTGACAGGGGATTGGTTTCATCAGGTCTGTGGCAGCCTTGTGTTCTCAGAAAACCAGATAACCACGGTGGGATCCAGACAGGAAGAGTCTGAATGTAGGTGCCTTCTGATAGTGTCTGAAGGTCACAACACTCAAAACAGGTTTTAACACACAGACCTTACCGTTTATCATAATGTAATTCATTAACCCTTCAAAAGGTATAAGGGCCGTGGTTTAACCCTCTTTAACAACATATGGTCATTATTATTATTAAATTCAAGTCATCAGCACTTAATTCGTATCATAATGTTGTATTAATGCTTTATCATACAGTTTTACGATGTTGAGGGAATATCTGTCCTTATAGATGCCTCTATTCAACAAACGATAGGGGCTGCATTCAGTCTAGGTCTGGAAGAACTCAGAATCCTCTAGTTAGGGAAGAGTCACTTTTGAGCAGGAAAGCAAGGTATAGTGGTCAACGGGCATTTCAGTGACAAGGGCAGTTCAGTAACCAGCAAACCTGAAATATGACAGGTCAATTAGGTTCACAATCATTTGCAGTATTATGATCTTTTATCTTCAATACAACGTATGGAGTTTCAGACTAAGCTGACAATGGGGGGTCACTCAAAGGTTGTTACAGCATTTAGGAAATATTTATGTAATGGAAGTCATTTACTATATCTTTTTTCGGTCGCACTGGTAAACTAGTACAAAATCCTGTGTCTACGGTTACTCTTAAAAAAACTCTTAAAAAACTCTTTAAAACTATTTGGATTTTCAAAGCAGTACCTGTTTGTTGAGATCAAACTATTACTATCTATAAACAACTGAATGCTAATACTGGTAAAATAATAAAATAATGTGAAAATCCATTATCGTTACATACCGACAGTAATCACTATTCATGGGAGAAATAATATGGATTCCAAATTGAAAATTCATGGTTTAAATGTCAGTTGCTAAATCTTGTTGTAATATATATCCAACCCTCTGTTGAAATAACAAAAATTCAAAAAATTTTAACACGTTTATATTTCTATTCAGTGTATTCTTCATTACCCAATAAATGTATCAAATATTAATAACCTTATTCTTGGTTGGCTTACTTAGTCTTTGCTGGTAAAAGCCCGTTATCTCAGTTCACTGGTCACCACA
>NW_025550413.1:0-7555 GCF_905237065.1 Salmo salar | reverse complement strand
ACCTCTGTCCTAATATACTCTGTCTGATTCAGCACCCTTGAGAATAGAACCTCTGTCCCTGTGTCTCTGTCTACCTTTAGAACAAGGAATAGAACCTCTGTCCCTGTCTCTGTCACAGTGGTTCTAGAACAGGAATATAACCTCTGTCCCTGTCTCTTGTCTGATTTAAGCTTAGGAGGCCGAACCTCTGTCCCTGTCTCTCTGTCTGATTCATCTAGAACAGGAATAAACCTCTGTCCCTGTCTCTCTGTCTGATTCCAAGCAGAGTAAATAGAACCTCTGACCCTGTCTCTCTGTCTGATTCATAACCTCTGTCCCTGTCTCTTGTCTGATTCATCTAGAACAGAATAGAACCTCTGTCCCTGTCTCTCTGTCTGATTCAGCAGGAATAACACTCTGTCCCTGTCTCTCATTGTCTGATTCAAACTAGAACGGAATAAACTTCTGTCCCTGTCTCTCTGTTTGATTCAACAGGGGCCCAAACCTCCAATACCCATACCACCCTTACGATTCAACTAGAATTGAATAAACCTCTACCCTGTCTGTCTTTCTGATTCATCTAGAACAGGAATAAACACTCTGTCCTTGCCATGATTCATCTAGAACAGGGAATAGAAACACTCTGTCCCTGCTTCTCAAGGAATAAACACTCTGTCCCTGCCTTCTGATTCTCATCTAGAACAGGGAATAAACACTCTTCAATATATAAAATACCACCCTTGGGAGCAGGGATAAACATTGTCGTGCGGTTCATAACATACATCACCAATGCCAATGGGGAAGTTCAGTACTTGAGGAATGGGCATACTGCCACCAATGTGCATTCGCTGGGAGCAGGAATGTCTGTGCATATATATAATCTACATACTGACACCTCTCTGATTCGGCAGATAAACATCTGTTTATTAAATTTCTTGTAATACGGAATGAACTTTTCCTGTCTCTTCTGTGCAGTTCGAATAACCTCTGTCCACACCAATCTTTCTGTCTGATTCCTTTGGGAGCAAATAAGAAACTCTGTCCCTGTCTGTTTTTATTCTTTAGGAATAGAACCTCTGACGTATACCTGTGGTTCAACTAGGGTTGGAATAACCTCTATGCGTCTTTTCTGATTAAATACAGAACCCAGGAATAGAACCTCTGTCACTGTCTCTCTGTGCAGATGCATCTACTAACCTCTTGTCCCTGTCTCTCTGTCACAGTTCATCTAGAACAGGAATAAACCTCTGTCCTCTATTTCTATTCTGTCCCAAACAGAATTTTCAATAAATACTATTTTCAACTGGAACAATCATTTATATAATCCAGAATACTCTGTCCCTGTCTCTCTTTGATTCAACTAAACAGAAATAACATCTCACAATATATATAATCTGATTCGGCAGAATAACCTCTTTAATTATATACTAATGCAGTTCAGCACAGAACGGAATATCATACCAAATATATATAATACCGATTCGCTTAAACAAACATACATAATACCTCAATATTCTTAAACGAATAAACATACATAAATATATATCTGTCTTGTTCACACAGAACGGGGTTGACACTCTGTGCAATATATACAATAGGATTTAAATGGACAGAATTGAAACACTCTGTCCCTGTCTCTTGTCTGATTCAACTAGAAAATAATAAACCTCTGTCCCTGCCTCTAAACAGGAATAAACACTCTGTCACAATATATACTGTCTGATTCCCTTTACAACAGGGAATATAACCTCTGTCCTCTTCTGTTACTTTAAGTGGGAATGGTCTTTCTGTCCCTGCTACACGGGCTCAATCACATCTGTCTGATTCAGCTAGAATTGTAATGAACACTCTGTCCCTTTCGTGTTAATTAACGGAATGACCAAACTTTGACTTCATGTGATTCAGACCTCTCTCTTTCTCTTTCTCAGTTCCATCTAACGATACTCTCCCTTCTCAAAAATCTTTCTGTTCCACGGGATGACCTCTGTTCACCCAATGTCTCTCTGTCTGTTTCATCTAAACAGGAATAGAACCTCTCTCCCTGTCTCTCTGTCTCAATTCATCAATAACTCTTTCCCTGTCTCTCTGTCTATTCACAGGAATCAACTCTGTCCCTGTCTCTCTTCTACGGAATGACCTTCTGGCCTTTTATGTTTATTCACTAGAATACCTCTGTCCTGTCTCTTGTCCAGTTCATCTGGAGGCATAATATACACTCTTCACCAATTATATTTCAGTTCCCTAACAATATTTCTTCGTTGATTCACAGGAATTCACTCTGTCATATCTCTAACTGTCTGATTATCAACGAATTTCCCTGTCTCTCTTTATTCGAATAACTCTCCCTTTTTTCTAATTTTCTTCATTTTTTTAACGGAATAGAAATTGTATGTCTCTCTGTTCGATTCCTAAACGGGAATAGAACCTCCTGTCCCTGTCACTCTCTGTTTGAGATTCCAAATTTGTAATAGAACACTCTGTCCTGTCTCTTGTCTAATTCATCTTATAAACTCTGTCCCTGTCTCTTTCATTCTTTTCTTTGTTTTGTTTGGCACTCTGTCCTTTTTGTCTGTTTTTCTCTTGTTTTTCTTATCTCTGTTGTCTTCTTTATTATTATAACTTCTCCCTGTCTCTCTCTTATTTCGATAACCTCTGTCCCTGTCTCTCTGTCTTGAACCTCTGTCCCTGTCTTTTCTATTCCTAGAACGATTCCTCTTCCCTTCTCTCTTTATTCACACACCTCTCTCCTGTCTCTCTGTCTCAGTTCATCTACAACGATAACCTCTCTCCCTGTCTCTTGTCTATTAACTAAACGGAATGGGGCTCTGTCCCTGTCTCTCTTCTGAGTCTGAACAGGAATAGAACCTCTGTCCCTTCTTCTTCTATTCAACTAGAACGGCTACTTTCCCTTCTCTCTGTCTGATGATAGCTCTGTCTGTCTCTCTGTTGATTCCTATCTCTGTCCTTTTTTCTCATTCATCTATCTCTGTCCCTGTCTCTTGTCTATTCATACTCTGTCCCTGTTTTTATTCAACTATACCTCTTTCCTTTCTTGTTGATTATCTATCTTTCTTTTGTCTTTTTGCTTTCTGTTTTTATTCATCTAAGGAATAAACACTCTGTCCCTGTCTCTCTGTCTGATTCAACTAGACATTTTTTCTCTTCTGATTCATCTAAACAGCAAATAAACCTCTTCCTGTCTCTCTGTTCAGTTCATAGAACGAATTTTTCTCTTTCTTTCCAGGTTTTTTCACTTTTTTCTTCTTCTTTATACGAATAACTCTGTCCTTTTATCCGATTCCGCTGGGGCAGATAAGAACCTCTTCCCTGTCTCTCTGTCTCATTCATCTAAATAGTAATAGAACACTCTGTCCCTGTCTCTTGTCTGATTCTCTGAGTTAACCTGTTCTTCTGTCTGGTTCATCTAGAACAGGTGACACTCTGTCCCTGTCTCTCATTATCCGTGACAGATAAACCTCTGACCTGTCTTTTCTGATTCCAACGGTAGCTCTGTCTGTCTCTTGTCTTTCAATAGAATCCTCTTCTTCTCTCTTCTGATTCTCTAAATAGATACCTCTTCCCTTCTCTGTCTCTTCACAAGATTCTTCCCTTCTTCTATCCAGAATTACCTCTGTCCTGTCTCTTTTATTCTGACTGCAATAACCTCTGTCCCTCTTTATTCACTAGATCTCTGTCCCTTCTCTTCACAATTCAACTACTAATACCTCTGTCCCTGTCTCTTGTCTGATTCCTAAACAAATATACCTCTGTCCCTGTCTTCTGTCTGATCACTCAACCGGTACTTTCTTAGAACAGAAATAAACACTCTACTGTCTCTTGTGCTGATTCCAGCTCGGGACAATTACACTCTGCTCCCTGTCTCTTGTCTGATTACTCCTTTGTCTGTCTCTCTATTATCTACACATTCTTTTTCATCTTTTGTCTACTTCTCATCTGACGGGAATAATCTGTTGTCATTTTTTACAATTTGTCTTTTTGTCTATTCGCGGATGATTTCTTTCGTTTCAACAATGCTCTGGTTGCTGATACTACTGTTTTCTTATCTAACATATTCTTTTCTGTTCACAGGAGCTTTCCTTTCATTCATCTAGAACGGACCTCTGCTTTTTTTAAGGATGTTTCCTATATCTTCTTTCTAGCGATCTTTCCCTTCTCTTTATCTTCATGTTTCTTCTCACAATAGTTCAGCAGGGGTGACTCTTCTGTCTCTTGTTTGATTCATATTCTGTCCTGTCTCTCTGTCTGATTCTTTACAACGGAATACTCTTTCCCTGTCTCTCTTCACGTTCAACTAACAATCTCTCCTTCTTCAATTATCAATCACTCTGTCCTTCTTTTCATTCAACGACCTCTGTCCCATTCTCTCTGTCTGATTCAGTATCTCGCGGTATCTTGTCCCTTTTTTTATCTAAACAGGAATGGACCTCTGTCCCTGTTTCTGTCTGATTCGGAGTAGATCTTCCCTGTCTCTTTCTGTTCTGCTGATCCTCTTCCTGTCTCTTGTCAATTCGGCTAAACAGGAATGACTCTGTCCCTTTTTATTGATTCATTAGACGGATATTTCTGTCTTTTTGATTGCTCGGTGTCTGCGGGATGGCCTCTTCCCTGTCTCTTGTTGATTCCTTACAACAATACTCTTCCCTTTTCTTCTTTCAGCAGGAATAAACCTCTGTCCCTGTCTTTGTCTGAGTTCACTAAACAGGGAATTAACACTCTGTCCCTGTCTCTCTGTGCAGATTCGCGACCGGCCTCTTTTCTCTCTGTCTGATTCATCTCATTCACTCTCTCCCTTTCTCTTTTTTATTGGTAACCTTCTGTCCCTGTCTTCTGTCTGATTTTTAACAGGAATGAGCTCTGTCCTGTCTCTCTGTCAGGTTCAGCTAGAGGATGCTCTGTCCCTGTTCTTTAGATTCTATGCTCTTTCTGTCTCTCTGTCACTACACATGACTCTATCCTGTCTATGTTATTCATTTCAAATCTCTTTTTTCTATTCTAGCTGCCTCTTCCGTCTTTTCTTTCATCTATAACGGAATCTTTCTTTTCTTTGTCTTTCATCTAGAACGGAATGACCTCTGTCCTTCTCTGTCCTTCTTGCAATAAACCTCTGTCCCTTCTCTGTCTGATTCAGACAGGACCGGCTCTGTCCCTGTTTTAAACTCTCTGTCTATTTTTTTTCAACTACGGAATCTCTGTCTTCTCTCTGTGTTCCCCACAGGATAACCTCTGTCTTCTGTCTCAGTTTCAACTACACGGGAATAGAACCTCTGTCCATTCTCTCTGTCTGATTCATCTAAAAAATAAACCTCTTTCCCTGTCTCTCTTCTATTCATATCTTCCCTGTTTTTCTATTCCATACCTCTGTCCCTGTTTTGTCATTATTTTTGTTCTCTGTTTATTTTTCTTTGTTTTCAGGATTCTTCTTTTCTTTCTTTTACGGGAATTTTATTTATGTTGATTCTAGAGCTCTCTGTCACTGTCTCTCTATTTATTCAACAGGAATAACTCTGTCCTGTTCTCTGTTGATTCATAGGAATATATTTTGTTCTCTAGAGCCTATTCTTTTTTCACAGTTCAGTTCTAACAGGATAAGCCTCTTCCCTATTTCTGTCTGATTCATCTAAGATCTCTTCTTCTTTTATCTAGGTTTTTCTCTTGTTGATTCCTTGACGGAATAGCTCTTCCCTGTCTTTTTCTATTCCTGATACGGATTCTCTGTCCCTCCTGTTGATTCAACAGCAATAAACCTCTGTCCCTGTCTCTTGTCTGATTCCACTACACAGTTCCTCTGTCCCTGTCTCTCTGTCTCAGTTCATCTAGAACAGGATCGAACCTCTGTCCCTTCTCTCTGTCTATTCATCTAAACAGATTAACCTCTGACCTGTCTCTCTGTCTGATTCATAATAACCTCTGTCCTTCTCTCTGTCTGATTCATCTACATCCTCTGTCCCTGTCTCTCTGTCTGATTCGCAGGAATCTCCTGTCCTTTCTCTGTCTATTCCTTTTTCCTTTACAGGAATATACCTCTTCCCTGTCTCTTTCTATTTTATCCTCTGTCCCTGTCTCTCTTCCCTTCAACTAAAAATACCTCTTCCTTCTCTTTTATTCACAACATCACTCTGTCCCTGTCTCTTCTATTCATCTAAACAGGAATAGACCTCTGTCCCTGTCTCTCTCTCTCATTCATCCAAACAGGAATCAAACCTCTGTCCCTGTCTCTTTAGTTCAACTACGCATTTTTTCCTCTCTTCTCATTCCTCAATATAACCTCTGTCCCTTCTCTCTTCTATTCCTAGAACAGGGAATAAGACCTCTGTCCCTGTCTCTTGTTTTTCTTACGATTCATCTAGAACAGAATACTGAACCTCTGTCCACCTGCCACTCTGTCAGTTCCATCTACAGACAGGACCAAACACTCTGTCCCTGTCTCTCTGTCTCATCATACAGAATAAGACCTCTGTCCCTGTCTCTCTGTCACAGTTCAGCTGCAACTGAATATAACCTCTGTCCCTGTCTCTCTGTCTGATTCAACTAGAACAGGAATGGGAGCCTCTGTCCCTGTCTCTCTGTCACAGTTAATCTAGAACAGGAATAGAGCCTCTGTCCCTGTCTCTCTGTCTGATTCCAACAGGAATAGGGCCTCATTCCCTGTCTCTCTATCGTTTCAACTAGAACCCCAGGAATTCAGACCTCTACCATCCTGTCTCTCTGTCACAGTTCATCTAGAACAGGAATGGGAGCCTCTGTCCCTGTCTCTCTGTCTGATTAATCTAGAACGGAATAACCTCTGTCCCTCCTTCTGATTCAACAGGAATAGAACCTCTGTCCCTGTCTCTATATACAGTTCATCTAGAACAGGAATAGAGCCTCTGTCCCTGTCTCTTTTCTGATTCAGCAGATTAAAGACCTCCTGACCCTGTCTCTCTGTCTGATTCAACAGGAATAGAACCTCTGTCCCTGTCTCTCTGTCACAGTTCATCTAGAACAGGAATAAACACTCTGTCCCTGTCTCTAAGTCTGATTCAACAGGAATAAACCTCTGTCCCTGTCTCTCTGTCACGATTCAACTAGAACAGAATAAAACTCTGTCCCTGTCTCTTGTTTGATTCAACAGAGATAAACCTCTGTCCCTGTCTCTCTGTCTGATTCAACTTTAAATTGAATAAACCTCTACCCTGTCTGTCTTTCTGATTCATCTAGAACAGGAATGAACCTCTGTCCTGTCTCTCTGTCTGATTCATCTAGAACAGAAAATAAACCTCTGCTCCCTGTCTCTCTGTCTGATTCATCTAGAACGGAATGGGTACTCTCTGTCCACTGTCTGCTCTGTGGTTCAGCTATAGCAGGAATGGGAGCCTCTGTCCACAATATATACATCTGATTCCCAGGAATAAACACTCTATCCTGTCTCTCTGTACGATTCAGCTAGAATATAAGCACTCTGTCCCTGTCTCTGTGCTATCATACCTCTGTTCCCTTTGTCACGAGTTCAAATGAGCGGATCTCCTGTCTGATTCATCTAGAACAGGAATAGAGACCTCTGTCCCTGTCTCTCTGT
>NW_025550412.1:1062500-1093241 GCF_905237065.1 Salmo salar | reverse complement strand
TCTCTGTTGTAGTGTCTAGCTGGACAGTCTACTGTTCTCTCTGTCTGTTGTAGTGTCTAGCTGGACAGTCTACTGTTCTCTCTCTCTGTTGTAGTGTCTAGCTGGACAGTCTACTGTTCTCTCTGTTGTAGTGTCTAGCTGGACAGTCTACTGTTCTCTCTCTCTCTGTTGTAGTGTCTAGCTGGACAGTCTACTGTTCTCTCTCTCTGTTGTAGTGTCTAGCTGGACAGTCTACTGTTCTCTCTGTTGTTGTGTCTAGCTGGACAGTCTACTGTTCTCTCTCTCTGTGCTTTCTCTTCATCCGTCTTTCCTTCCCTCAGAGGAAACCCAGAGTATTTAGGGAACGATAACGGCGGAAAGCTCATATCCTCTCAAGAGTGAAACTTCCCGACAAAACAATCCCAAACAACCTTGAACGTTGACAAAAGGCCTACATACCCAAACTGTAAAGTACCTTCAGCCTCTCTCCTCTGTCTCAACAGTCCGCCGTTCTCTCTCTCGCTCTGTCTTTGTTCCTCTCCTGTCTGCTCTACTTTCTGAGTATACTGCTGGTTTCTACAGAGCAGAGCAATGTTGACTTCTGGCTGCTAACTATGTCCAGACCCATGAGTCACACATAACACATCCCAGCTAGCAGTCCACTTCTAACACAGGACTGGGAAGGGGGGGGCTGGAAGAAACTCTCCCTATACCCTACTTGAACCTCCTGCTCTCCCCTCCCCCCTGCTCTTCCTCTTCCCCTGTTTTCTCTTCCCTGTCTTCCCCTGCTCTTCTCCCTTTCCCCCTCCTGCTCTTCCCTCCTTCCCCCCTCCCTTCCTTCCCTCACTTCTTCTCTTTCCTCCTCCTGCTCTTCCCTCCTTCTCCCCCTCCTGCTCTCCCTTCCTTCCCTCACTTCTTGTCTTCCCCCCTCCTGCTCTTCCCTCCTTCCCCCCTCCTGCTCTGCCCCCCTTCCCTCACTTCTTGTACCTTCTACTATACCCTTTCCATCTTCCTCTACTCCTCCCTCCCCCTCCCCCTCCAAACTATTTGCTTACATGCATCAGTATATACTTCCTGACATTGAATAACAATCTCCTAAAACTCTGGGAAAGAGGTTGCCTTCAGACTCTGATCTAAGGTCAGTTTTTGCATTTCCCCCTCCTTATGGTTAAAGGCTAACATCAGTTTAAGGCTAAACTGATTCCAGATCAGCATCTGAAGAGGGGAAATTTCTATCCGCAGCCAGAGTAGCCTCTCCAGCCTGTTACCATGCCAATCGACTGAAGCTGGAGCCACATAGTTCCAGGGTTGTGTCAGAGGCAGAAAATAAGTAGTCCCGGCCTAACCTCAACACCGCACCGGGATACTTACTGCAACAGCTGTGAGACAGCTGAGAGAGAGAGAGAGAGAGAAAGTAGTCCCAGCTATGTTTTAAATAAGAATTTAAAAAAAACAATTAGGAATGGAAAGACTTGAGGATGTAAAACAAAGAGGTTTATTCCATCCACTAATACGAAACAAATCGCTTGTAACACAGAAAAATCTTTATTTTCTGTATTTTGATCCTGAACAACGTTTATTAGAGGTGTGGTTAGCGCCATCATGAATTGCACAGTAAAATGTTACACTATTCAAAATAAGGAAGTTGTGTTGTTATGGCCGTATCCATCTGCTCTAAGTCTCTAGCTTCATGAGGATTAGTTGTGTTATTGTATGTCATATCATTTCAAAGGCTTGTTCTTATCTTTCAAAATACTGTATGTATCATGTTTTCATATATGGTTTGACACCAGCCAATTCATGCCAATTAATGTACGCAGAGGTCACGGTACATTCAGGAATTACAAAAGCTATTTTGCCGATGACGCAACAACGCTAATATGGCGATTTCCAGTTAGCTGGTGTTCTAAAGCCGAGTGTTTCCATTCCTCTTTAATGGTTAACCTGCTTATACGTCACAGAAATATTGTTCAGAAGGGTGATTGTACAGTTCTGCAGTCCCGCTCAGCCAACCATATGAAACCACTAGCCATGCTAACAGCTCTACAGTCCTGCTCAGCCAACCATATAAAACCACTAGCCATGCTAACAGCTCCTAGCCTGACAGTTCTGCAGTCCCGCTCAGCCAACCATATAAAACCACTAGCCATGCTAACAGCTCTACAGTCCTGCTCAGCCAACCATATAAAACCACTAGCCATGCTAACAGCTCCTAGCCTGACAGTTCTGCAGTCCCGCTCAGCCAACCATATAAAACCACTAGCCATGCTAACAGCTCTACAGTCCTGCTCAGCCAACCATATAAAACCACTAGCCATGCTAACAGCTCCTAGCCTGACAGTTCTGCAGTCCCGCTCAGCCAACCATATAAAACCACTAGCCATGCTAACAGCTCCTAGCCCGACAGTTCTGCAGTCCCGCTCAGCCAACCATATAAAACCACTAGCCATGCTAACAGCTCTACAGTCCTGCTCAGCCAACCATATAAAACCACTAGCCATGCTAACAGCTCTACAGTCCTGCTCAGCCAACCATATAAAACCACTAGCCATGCTAACAGCTCCTAGCCCGACAGTTCTGCAGTCCCGCTCTGCCAACCATATAAAACCACTAGCCATGCTAACAGCTCCTAGCCCGACAGTTCTGCAGTCCCGCTCAGCCAACCATATAAAACCACTAGCCATGCTAACAGCTCTACAGTCCCGCTCAGCCAACCATATAAAACCACTAGCCATGCTAACAGCTCTACAGTCCTGCTCAGCCAACCATATAAAACCACTAGCCATGCTAACAGCTCCTAGCCCGACAGTTCTACAGTCCCGCTCAGCCAACCATATAAAACCACTAGCCATGCTAACAGCTCCTAGCCCGACAGTTCTGCAGTCCCGCTCAGCCAACCATATAAAACCACTAGCCATGCTAACAGCTCTACAGTCCTGCTCAGCCAACCATATAAAACCACTAGCCATGCTAACAGCTCCTAGCCCGGCAGCAAGTGTTGGCGTGCAAAGCAAGGTCATAATTTATATGGCAGATGAGTAATAGCAGAGGAAAAAAATGGTCTATATCCCAAACAGCACCCTTTTCCCTTTATAGTGCACTACTTTAGACCAGGGCCCATTGGGAACAGGGGTCATTTGGGACACTTTCGTCAGAAGTAGTGCACTACTTTAGACCAGGAGCCAGTGTACTCTGGTCAGAAGTAGTGCATTAAAAGAGAGAATAGGGTACTATTTGAGATACACAATATGTCTGTCAAAACTAGCAGATCTCTTACCTGAGTCTGTGGTCTTTCTGCCTCTCTGAGCGCTCTGTGGAGAGAAAGAGAGAGAGCAGAGAAGAGGGGAATGGAGAGAGAAGAGGGGAATGGAGAGAGAAGAGGGGAATGGAGAGAGAAGAGGGGAAGGGAGATAAAAGAGGGGGAATGGAGATAGTGAAATAGAGAAAGGGGACGAGAGAAGCCTTGATCAAGATATCGCCACACTAGCTCATTCATCTCTTCTCCCCTGTAACTCCTCCTTTTAGTCATTTCTAATAAAAGGAGAATTCATTCTCAAGTCAAACTTACCTGGTCCAATTATAATAAATATAGATAACTCCCCAGCATATAAAGTTCCTCTTGTCTGTGATTCAGATAAAACAAACATCCACAGAACTATTAGAGCAGCAGAAGTCCAGCAGTTCTGGTGGATCTTCCAGAACGTAACAGAGTGAACTGAAGATCCAGAGGAAAGATGGAAACCAAACCGCTGTCCAATGAAACTCTCTCTCTCCGGGATCTAGAATGTGGAAACCCTCTCCCCTGGATCTGGTTGGCTGGTTAAAAATAAAGACCGTAGCTGTGATAGGCTAGTGATGGGGTTGAGCAGCAGAAAACATCAGTCAATCTGGGGTAGTCATCAATGTTTCCAGCTGCATTATAACTTATTATAGCCTGTTATTAACTACAGCTCCGAGTGCAGAGAGTAAAGAGGCTTAAAAAAAGGTTTTCTTATGCATTGAGTTATAACACATTACCAAATCAAACCAAATCTTAGGCCATTATAAACTGGGTGGTTCAATGCCTGAATGCTGATTGGCTGACAGCCGTTGGTATATCAGATCGTATAAGGCAGGTATGACAAAAAAACATTATTTTTACTGCTCTAATTACGTTGGTAACCAGTTTATAACAGCAATAAGGCACCTCAGGGGTTTGTGGTATATGGCCAATATACCACGGCTAATGGCTCTATCCAGGCACTCAGTGTTGCGTCATGCTTAAAAACAGCCCTTAGCCGTGGTATATATATCACATCCCCTATAATGCTGCTATGAAGGGTGTTATAAAGCTGAACTTCTACTCCTTACTGCAGCGTGTTAACTACAGCTCTAGGTACAGAGAGTACAGGTGGGGTTTTATCTATGTACAGGTTATAATGCATTATACAGGATACAAAGGCTAAACTACTCCTTACTGCAGCCTGTGATTTTACCTCAAAAAGCACCTTATAAAAGCCTCTGGTCCAAAAATGCATAACGCTCTATATAGGGAATAGGGAGAGAGACTAAAACAATACTAGCCTCTCAGACAGTATCTATAGTTAGAGAGACTAAAACAATACTAGCCTCTCAGACAGTATCTATAGAGACTAAAACAATACTAGCCTCTCAGACAGTATCTATAGTTAGAGAGACTAAAACAATACTAGCCTCTCAGACAGTATCTATAGAGACTAAAACAATACTAGCCTCTCAGACAGTATCTATAGTTAGAGAGACTAAAACAATACTAGCCTCTCAGACAGTATCTATAGTTAGAGAGACTAAAACAATACTAGCCTCTCAGACAGTATCTATAGTTAGAGACTAAAACAATACTAGCCTCTGACAGTATCTATAGTTAGAGACTAAAACAATACTAGCCTCTGACAGTATCTATAGTTAGAGACTAAAACAATACTAGCCTCTCAGACAGTATCTATAGTTAGAGACTAAAACAATACTAGCCTCTCAGACAGTATCTATAGAGACTAAAACAATACTAGCCTCTCAGACAGTATCTATAGTTAGAGAGACTAAAACAATACTAGCCTCTCAGACAGAATCTATAGTTAGAGACTAAAACAATACTAGCCTCTCAGACAGTATCTATAGTTAGAGACTAAAACAATACTAGCCTCTCAGACAGTAGCCTAAGTCAACCAAGTCTGTTTTAACATCCATTGTGAATGATAATAGTTCCTCACAGTACTAGAAACATCTTTCTAACACTCTCCCGGTGTCGATAATGACCAGGCCTCGATGTGAAAGAGAAAAATATCATGATCTAATGATCCCATATGTGACTCATTTCAGGAAACTAGGTATATTGTCGCTCGTCACTACTTCACAGGAGAGGCTTTGAATGTAAACTTTTTATTTTATATATCAAAATGCATTTTTTGGGGGGGCAGAAATGCCTTCCCGGAAGAAGCAAACTGTCATGTGCCTTAATGAAACTTGTATGCATCTGTCATGTGCCTTAATGAAACTTGTATGCATCTGTCATGTGCCTTAATGAAACTTGTATGCATCTGTCATGTGCCTTAATGAAACTTGTATGCATCTGTCATGTGCCTTAATGAAACTTGTATGCATCTGTCATGTGCCTTAATGAAACTTGTATGCATCTGTCATGTGCCTTAATGAAACTTGTATGCATCTGTCATGTGCCTTAATGAAACTTGTATGCATCTGTCATGTGCCTTAATGAAACTTGTATGCATCTGTCATGTGCCTTAATGAAACTTGTATGCATCTGTCATGTGCCTTAATGAAACTTGTATGCATCTGTCATGTGCCTTAATGAAACTTGTATGCATCTGTCATGTGCCTTAATGAAACTTGTATGCATCTGTCATGTGCCTTAATGAAACTTGTATGCATCTGTCATGTGCCTTAATGAAACTTGTATGCATCTGTCATGTGCCTTAATGAAACTTGTATGCATCTGTCATGTGCCTTAATGAAACTTGTATGCATCTGTAAACACGAATAAAAATGGTTAAATTAAGAACCTTGTTGGTTTAGCCAACGAAAAAGCCACGAACCTTCCCGCTAGCCACGATTGGCTGAGATAATGTGTGGGCCGGACATGCCGAGAGATGATTTCGGATTGGTCTGCCATGTAGCACGCTTCTGTCTATAACGTGAGCTGCTAAGTATGTGTAGGTCATCCTTTCTAACGCTGATTTTTTATAAATATATCACGTAGTAGAACTGCATCAGTGTTGCTCTCCACTTTCTGGAGGACCCGAGTTTTGAAATCAGTGGAATTAGAGTATGATAGCTAAAGAGATGGAGTAAATTCTGGAATTTGATTGTAAACATGCAGAGGGAGTGGAGAAGAGAACACACAGAAAAGGCTGCCGGGCGCCTGCAGGTCGTCAGTTGAACAGTGTTTCCTCTGACACATCGGTGCGTCTGGCTTCCGGGTTAAGCTGGGAGGGTGTTAAGAAGTGGGGTTTGGTGAGTCACGTTTCGGAGGACGCATGACTCGATCCTTCGCCCCTCTCCCGAGCCCGTTGGGGAGTTGCAGCGATGAGACAAGATCATAATCACAAAATTTGTGGAGAAAAAAGGGAGGTAGAAATCACAACAAAATAAATAAAAGATGGAACGTTGCTTTTAGTTGCCTGATTTGCTAGAATGACATATACTACATTTATTTTTTAAACAGTTTAATTTATTGGTGTTAAAATACACTAGTTATGCTATACTGGACCACCAGGCTGCTGTCGTTTTTGTGTTTATACTTTCTCATAACAACAACGACAAGTTTGTTGTCAGACGACAATAGAATGTTCACGATGTCACTGCTGCAACTGTCAACAGGCGTAGTGTAAAGCGGCCTTTAGGCGTAGTAGTGTAAAGCGGCCTTTAGGCGTAGTAGTGTAAACCGGCCTTTAGGCGTAGTAGTGTAAACCGGCCTTTAGGCGTAGTAGTGTAAACCGGCCTTTAGGCGTAGTAGTGTAAATCGGCCTTTAGGCGTAGTAGTGTAAACCGGCCTTTAGGCGTAGTAGTGTAAACCGGCCTTTAGGCGTAGTAGTGTAAACCGGCCTTTAGGCGTAGTAGTGTAAACCAGCCTTTAGGCGTAGTAGTGTAAATCAGCCTTTAGGCGTAGTAGTGTAAATCAGCCTTTAGGCGTAGTAGTGTAAATCAGCCTTTAGGCGTAGTAGTGTAAAGCGGCCTTTAGGCGTAGTAGTGTAAACCGGCCTTTAGGCGTAGTAGTGTAAAGCGGCCTTTAGGCGTAGTAGTGTAAAGCGGCCTTTAGGCGTAGTAGTGTAAACCAGCCTTTAGGCGTAGTAGTGTAAACCGGCCTTTAGGCGTAGTAGTGTAAATCAGCCTTTAGGCGTAGTAGTGTAAACCGGCCTTTAGGCGTAGTAGTGTAAAGCGGCCTTTAGGCGTAGTAGTGTAAACCGGCCTTTAGTCTTGAAATCTTTGGTTGTTTACCACATGGCTTCACATGTGAATCCTTAAAGAGATGGGTGGGGCTAAAGCTTAAGAGGGTGTGAACAATGCTGAATGGGTGGAGACAAAGAAGAGCTCTCCAGTAGGTGTACCAAAACATTCACGGGCCATTTTCTCAAAAAGTGGTGTTACAAGTTTATCAACTTTCAAAGCAGAACTACTTTCCCATTGTTCCTCAACTGTAGTATATGATATAACTTTTATCCAATGTAAAATACAATTTCTAATTTTGCTACATAAAAACAGATTGAGCTGGTCGGTCACATATATCCAGTGGAAACATTTTTCCCCATTGCGCAAAAACAGCTGTCTGTCCCGAGGTCACTGACATGGGAAACTCAGAGGGCCTGGAAAAGGCTGTGGTTCGCTTGCGATGAACGGGGCGATGAACGGGGCGATGAACGGGGGTTGGAACGTCATTTCTCACGAATTCGGAAGTGGTGAAAACTCTTTGGTGTTAGAACCCATTAAAAACAACTGTGCTAGCGCGTGCACACAGGAAGTCCCGTGATAAAATGTGACTACGGACGTGAAATGGCCGTCCGACTGATTCGTTCTGCCGCCGGGCCCTGGCTCACGAAACAGTAATTCAACAAGATCAAAAATGCATATTCCCATGAAACTGATTGAGATCAAATCAAATATTGAAATTTACATGGTTTTTAGAGTGAAGTACATCGGAAAAAAGCAAAAGAAAACTGCAAGACTGAATAGGAGAAAAAACAAGCAACAAACAAAGAAGATAGGCTTTTGAAAAATAACTATTTTTCATAAAATTGTAGTTATCTTAGCAAGCTGAATTGTTTACCAGTTGCTAAGCAGTTGCTAGGGACTCTTTTGGAAGAAGCTAGCTAGCTAACGAAGAACAACAAAGAATATCTAGTTAACAGAAGAAAAGAAAGAGAAAATCAGGACAGAAGAAAAAGGATATCAAAGTGAAACAGTTCTCTAAAGACACAGGAGACAATAATACAAGAAACAACACTTCTGTAGCTTGTCAACTATGTGTCTGTCTATCCCTGTTCTCTCCTCTCTGCACAGGCCATACAAACGCTTCACACCGCGTGGCCGCTGCCACTCTAACCTGGTGGTCCCAGCGCGCACGACCCACGTGGAGTTCCAGGTCTCCGGCAGCCTCTGGAACTGCCGGTCTGCTGCCAACAAGGCTGAGTTCATCTCAGCCTATGCTACCCTCCAGTCCCTAGACTTCCTGGCGCTGACGGAAACATGGATTACCACAGATAACACTGCTACTCCTACTGCTCTCTCTTCGTCTGCCCACGTGTTCTCGCATACCCCTAGAGCATCGAGCCAGCGGGGTGGTGGCACTGGAATCCTCATCTCTCCCAAGTGGACATTCTCTCTTTCTCCCCTGACCCATCTGTCTATCTCCTCATTTGAATTCCATGCTGTCACAGTTACCAGCCCTTTCAAGCTTAACATCCTTATCATTTATCGCCCTCCAGGTTCCCTTGGAGAGTTCATCAATGAGCTTGACGCCTTGATAAGTTCCTTTCCTGAGGATGGCTCACCTCTCACAGTTCTGGGTGACTTTAACCTCCCCACGTCTACCTTTGACTCATTCCTCTCTGCCTCCTTCTTTCCACTCCTCTCCTCTTTTGACCTCACCCTCTCACCTTCCCCCCCTACTCACAAGGCAGGCAATACGCTTGACCTCATCTTTACTAGATGCTGTTCTTCCACTAATCTCATTGCAACTCACCTCCAAATCTCCGACCACTACCTTCTATCCTTTTCCCTCTTGCTCCCATCCAACACTTCTCAGTCTGCCCCTACTCGGATGGTATTGCGCCGTCCCAACCTTCGCTCTCTCTCTCCCAATACTCTCTCCTCTTCCATCCTATCATCTCTTCCCTCTGCTCAAACCTTCTCCAACCTATCTCCTGATTCTGCCTCCTCAACCCTCCTCTCCTCCCTTTCTGCATCCTTTGATTTTCTCTGTCCCCTATCCTCCAGGCCGGCTCGGTCCTCCCCTCCTGCTCCGTGGCTCGACGACTCACTACGAGCTCACAGAACAAGGCTCCGGGCAGCCGAGCGGAAATGGAGGAAAACTCGCCTCCCTGCGGACCTGGCATCCTTTCACTCACTCCTCTCTACATTCTCCTCTTCTGTCTCTGCTGCTAAAGCCACTTTCTACCACTCTAAATTCCAAGCATCTGCCTCTAACCCTAGGAAGCTCTTTGCTACCTTCTCCTCCCTCCTGAATCCTCCTCCCCCTCCCCCCTCCTCCCTCTCTGCGGATGACTTCGTCAACCATTTTGAAGGTTGACGATATCCGATCCTCGTTTGCTAAGTCAAACGACACCGCTGGTCCTGCTCACACTGCCCTACCTCTCTCTCCAGATGAAATCTCGCATCTTGTGACGGCCGGCCGCCCAACAACCTGCCCACTTGACCCTATCCCCTCCTCTCTTCTCCAGACCATTTCCGGAGACCTTCTCCCCTTCCTCACCTCGCTCATCAACTCATCCTTGACCGCTGGCTACGTCCCTTCCGTCTTCAAGAGAGCGAGAGTTGCACCCCTTCTGAAAAAACCTACACTCGATCCCTCCGATGTCAACAACTACAGACCAGTATCCCTTCTTTCTTTTCTCTCCAAAACTCTTGAACGTGCCGTCCTTGGCCAGCTCTCCTGCTATCTCTCTCAGAATGACCTTCTTGATCCAAATCAGTCAGGTTTCAAGACTGGTCATTCAACTGAGACTGCTCTTCTCTGTGTCACGGAGGCTCTCCGCACTGCTAAAGCTAACTCTCTCTCCTCAGCTCTCATCCTTCTAGACCTATCTGCTGCCTTTGATACTGTGAACCATCAGATCCTCCTCTCCACCCTCTCCGAGTTGGGCATCTCCGGCGCGGCCCACGCTTGGATTGCGTCCTACCTGACAGGTCGCTCCTACCAGGTGGCGTGGCGAGAATCTGTCTCCGCACCATGCGCTCTCACCACTGGTGTTCCCCAGGGCTCTGTTCTAGGCCCTCTCCTATTCTCGCTATACACCAAGTCACTTGGCTCTGTCATATCCTCACATGGTCTCTCCTATCATTGCTATGCAGACGACACACAATTAATCTTCTCCTTTCCCCCTTCTGATAACCAGGCGGCGAATCGCATCTCTGCATGTCTGTCAGACATATCAGTGTGGATGACGGATCACCAGCTCAAGCTGAACCTCGGCAAGACGGAGCTGCTCTTCCTCCCGGGGAAGGACTGCCCGTTCCATGATCTCGCCATCACGGTTGACAACTCCCTTGTGTCCTCCTCCCAGAGTGCTAAGAACCTTGGCGTGATCCTGGACAACACCCTGTCGTTCTCCACTAACATCAAGGCGGTGACCCGATCCTGTAGGTTCATGCTCTACAACATTCGCAGAGTACGACCCTGCCTCACACAGGAAGCGGCGCAGGTCCTAATCCAGGCACTTGTCATCTCCCGTCTGGATTACTGCAACTCGCTGTTGGCTGGGCTCCATGCCTGTGCCATTAAACCCCTACAACTCATCCAGAACGCCGCAGCCCGTCTGGTGTTCAACCTTCCCAAGTTCTCTCACGTCACCCCGCTCTCTCCACTGGCTTCCAGTTGAAGCTCGCATCCGCTACAAGACCATGGTGATTGCCTACGGAGCTGTGAAGGGAACGGCACCTCCATACCTTCAGGCTCTGATCAGGCCCTACACCCAAACAAGGGCACTGCGTTCATCCACCACTGGCCTGCTGGCCCCCCTACCTCTGAGGAAGCACAGTTCCCGCTCAGCCCAGTCAAAACTGTTCGCTTCTCTGGCACCCCAATGGTGGAACAAGCTCCCTCACGACGCCAGGACAGCGGAGTCAATCACCACCTTCCGGAGACACCTGAAACCCCACCTCTTTAAGGAATACCTAGGATAGGATAAAGTAATCCTTCTAACCCCCCCTCCCTTAAAAGATTTAGATGCACTATTGTAAAGTGGTTGTTCCACTGGATATCATAAGGTGAATGCACCATTTTGTAAGTCGCTCTGGATAAGAGCGTCTGCTAAATGACTTAAATGTAAATGTAAATGTAGATGATTGGCATGCAGGTGCTGTCTAAATAACATCCGTTATTTAGACAGTGGCAACGATGATGATTATGAAACATGGTCTTTTGCCTGCCAATGCAGTGAAGAAAACGATATGACAACAATAACATCTAATGTAACTGGCCCCTCTAACAGTACAACTGGCCCCAGCTTGCCCCCCCCCCCCCAGTTGAAATGGTCTAGAACCGCCACTATTACAGAGGAGTGTAAAAACAAAAATCTTTTAAGCTGGATCATGTTGTATTATATTGTTGTATGTATTAAATCTGTAATGTATTGATTGTTGCTGCCTTCTTGGACAGGTCTCCCTTGAAAAAGAGGCTCTGGGTCTCAATGGGCTTTTCCTGGTTAAATAAAAAATTACAAAAATCTGTTGGTACAAACGTTGCGGAAATGACGCCATTTAAATTGTTGTTTTTCCACTACCTCTCACACGTAAAAAACAAAACAAAAAACCAAACAAATAAATAACACGACACTGGTTTGTATCATTTTCTTATGATGCAATACATCCATCACATTGACAATGTACTTTAAAACTAAACACACACAGCACAAACAACAGATGTTGATACATAAACTATTCTGGTGGAATGTTGTTTGGTGAGATGTTACCTCCAGATGGTTGTCTCCTTACGACAGGTTCCCCTCTCGGTTCCCCTCTCAAACTCTGCTGCTGTTCGTCCTCCATTCTCCTCGCCTCGGCCATCGCAGAGAGACACAGAGAGAGAGACAGAGACTACTCTAGTATGGGACTGAAGACAACTAGCGCTACAAGTCCATAACAATGGATAACAACATGTCCCTACCGCATAGAAACCGACGAGCGGCCAGTGCCGTGCGACTTTTACCTAAACTACACAACAACTCGTATAACCTTTCCCAAAAACAAGTAGACTACCGTGAATATCCTTCGCCAACGTTGGGATTGTGTAAAAATGATCACAAAGAGATGAAAAAAAAAACAATAGCTATTTGTTGCGGATAATAAGAGTCGAGACTTGGGAATAATAGGTAGTTTGTCTGACCAGCTCCAACACGTCACTACGTCATCAGAGGAGGAAGAGGACCTGGCATGTGGACGCTCGTTACTAGTTATCACAGCCACAAAAATCCGACGGTTGTCTCCATGTTTCTGTCGTTGATTTGACTCATTTGACAAATATTTAATTAAGATCAATTGCGCTAAACATGCGGTTTAGAGGCGTAACCAGACCTCAACTTCTTCAGATACTCTCGCTTAGTCCGGTTGACTCTCCAGCAGGAAACAGTGTGTTTTCTCCTTGCTCCCTCAAAACAATATTTATACATGGAATTTATACACATACTTTACTTCAAAGGGATGTTCTATCTATCTATTCCTTATGTCACAATTTACTGGGATACATTTGTCAGTAATATCTGTTTGAAAAAAAGGTTGTGGTTGTTACCAACACAAACACCTGCTTGGTAACAAAGGTCAAAGGTCTCTTTCAGAATGAATCATAAGTATTACTAACCTGTGAATCATTTACCTGAAGAAACTCAACAAACATATTAACATTAACTGTACTTTTGTTTTGTGTGTGTGTGTGTGTTGAGCATCCAGAAACAGTTTAGTATTTGTTTTGGTATTGTATGTATGCAAAAAAAATTTTTTTTAAAAGATGATGACAAGATATTTATTTTGGCATTGTCTACATGTAAAGAAATGATGGCAAGATAATTTGTGGATTTATAATTGATAATATTCTTGATGACTTTTGTTTATTATGGGAAAATATGCCGCTCGGGTTTCCTTACTTACAATAAGGCTAAAGAAAAATAAATTGTACCTTTTAAATGTAACGGTGCTAATGGGAACATGTAATATTCAGAAATGTAAACAGAAACACAACACTCTTCCTTGTTTTCTAGAAGGAATTCGACCAGTACATTAAGACCATTCTACATTCTTCCAATCAGCAAGCTGTTAAAACAATCAATACATGTGTATTTTAAGGTCTTTGTATAATCTGTCGTTTGTTGTACCCCCCCCCCCCCCCCCTTCTCAGCATATAGCATATATGTTGTTCTTGTTCGCTTGTTTGTATGCTTCACTTCCTGAATGTAAACATGTATTATTTGTTTTAAGTCACAGGCCTGTGCTGCGTTCATGTGCTATCAGAGTTATCAGAAGATTCTACTTCCCAAGTGGGGAACGTCACTCCAAGTCGGAATTACAAAGCGGAGAAACTCTGAGAAAATGTCCTAACCCCGGAGTTGTGAAGTTTCACCACTGACCTTTGACCTTTTCAACCAAACGATGACAACAAATCCTTTTTTTTTTTTTTTTTTTTAAATATATATAACAACCTCATCAATATGGAAAAATGTAGCTCGTTTTTGACCGTATGTCCAATGTTAAACAAGCTAACTTTATTATTGGCATAACATTGTTTACCTCGCTAGCAAGCTAAGAAGTTTATCAAGCTAGCTCAAATCTTATTGGTTGAAGAATTGTTCTGTCTTCAGAAGACACGTGAATACATTCGGTCTTCCCAGTTTCCCCTAATTATGTCTAAACCATTTTTACAATTTATCTTCTTAAAATGTGATTTTTTTTTTAACACTAACCTTAACCACACTGCTAACCACATGCCTAACCCTAACCAATTGTGATTTTGCGGCTGTGGAATCTTACTTTGTGGGAATATGTTCAAATGAATTACTTGAAAGCAACAACCAAGCCGACTGATTGACAGTTTGTTTTCCATCGTTTTTTTGAAAAATTACACTGAACCAGGACCTAAACACTTTGAGAAAAAAAAAAAGTGGTCTTGTGTTCAACACCGGTGACCACAGTATAGTTCTAGTAAAGAGTAAATGATCGTGTTTAGCTTGGTCACTGACAATGTTTAGACTGGTGTGGAAGATAAGTGTTATTATTATCCCGATGTGAAGGCTACTGTCTTGTCTGTGGCCGTCCAGTCCACATAAGGTCTATGGTTGGTCCATTATTACAGGGAAACTACAGAAGGAAAACAACGTTTCAACACTGTAACATACCGATTCAGAACACTTTTAATGTGCTCGAGGTTTTCTTTTAAAGAACACAGCAACAACAGAAGAAAACAAGCAACAAATATTTACAGAATATTTACAAACAAGTTGGCAGGATATTGTGCAAAGTCTTAAAATGTTTCAATAAGGCTGGTAATTTGCATAAGTAAGTAGGCTATAACCACTATGTAACCTGTGTTATGTCATGTCTTAATAAAGAGGTCAAAGTTCATAGACACGTTATAGAGTTGTCCTGTAGTGGATCATCTCAAATTAATATCCCACGGGGGGGGGGGCCAGTACAAAAAAATTATAAAATTAAAATAAAAAAATGCATGAAATGAAATGTCTGCATTCACTACTGTAAGTCGCTCTGGATAAGAGCATCTGCTAAATGACTAAAAATGTAAAATATAAATATCAATCAATATGGATAGTGTTGATAATCCACAATTCAAGTCGTGAATAATTGGTCAGCTGTTATGTTTAGGTATATCTGTCCATAAGAGACGTGTGTACAACATGACGTTTGTAGGAAACACCAGTTGTGCTGCCACCCTGTTAGAAGGTAACAGATCATTTTATTACAATGGTTAAGATGGATTTTCATTTGTGTTCCATGGTGTTATTCTCCCCCTAGTGGAGCTTTCTGGTACTTAAAGACTGTACGCAAACAGGAAGTAGAGAATTATGTTCTGCACACATAGAAGCGGCTAAAAACAACGCTACGGTGCAGGTTTTTCAGTGTAGCTATTTCTTGTCACTCTTCAGCCTCGGAAAAAAAAAAAATGTGTTTGTAAGTTGGATTCAAGCATTTAGCTAGTGATGATAATCTTGTTATTGATAGAGTTGCTTACATATATCAATGTTGGTCGGTTGCATTTACTCACACAAATTGCAATGCTTTTAATGTATGTCGTCAGCTGTATTACTTTGCTCGTGCGTCATGCAAACGAATTGTAAAACATACAATACTGTAGTTTTGTTACTGTGTCTAGTGTAATATGCTTTGTTGTTCTACAGAGATGGTTGTACATTATTAGAGTAATGAAAGGAGTTAGCCAATTACCATATGAGTAACAATTAGCGACATGGTTTGTCGTCATGCCAGATGCATGGTACCCTCGGCACGTGTTTTGTATTTTCACGCAACTTCAACTTGAAAGGTATAAATGTACAGCTACAGTATGTCGATGTGAATTGAATAATAAAGTATATTCTTTTCTGTATTTTGCTGTTTCACAACATAAACGTTTTTCAATATATTCATTCAAGAAAAGTCAGGCCTTGGGAGTTTTATTGAAGACTTAGTTGTTAGTTATCTGTCTAGTTTTGCATGGGAACGCAATTCAAGGGCAGAATACCAGTAACGTGACAAAGACGACCAAAGAGCAGAGAACCGCAGCACAGCTTCAGCTACGCAACAAAAACAAACAAAAAAATGCTGCACATGCTCAGAAATATCCGTATTTTATTTATTTTTTTGCTTGGGGAAAATTGGGATACAGAAACCTTATATCCGTATTTTGTCTCCATCATGTCTTGTAGTTAAAGCATTTCAACACTAGATGTCACTATATGGTGGCACCAGGTCACGGAGTCTGAGCGCATTTATGATGGACTGCTCATGACCCGAGTAATGAGGTTATATATCACAGGTCCATCAGGCTTCACCCCCCATTCTGCAGGTATAACTATATGATTTCTGCTAAATTTCCTCATCTGCTGCTTGTTCATCACAAACAGTAAAAAGGAAAAAAATGTAGCTGTAACCTTCCTTTCGAATTGAGAGGGAGAAAAAGGGGGAGAGAGGGGGAGGAGGGAGAGAGAGGGAGGAGAGGAGGGAGAGAGAGGGAAAGGAGGGGAGAGAGAGGGGGAGAGGAGGGAAAGGGGGGAGAGAGAGGGGGAGAGAGGAGAGAGAGGGAGAGAGGGAGAGAGAGGGGGAGAGGAGGGAAAGGGGGGAGAGAGAGGGGGAGGGAGAGAGGAGGGGGGAGAGAGAGGAGTGAGAGGGGGAGAGAGAGAGGGGAGGGAGAGAGAGAGAGAGGGGGAGGGAGAGAGAGGAGAGAGAGCTCATGTTTTGAAGGAGCGTGTAATTGGCATTGCTGACAGCAGGAATGTCCACCAGAGCTGTTGCCAGATCATTTAATGTTGATTTCTCTACCATAAACCGCCTCAAACATCGTTTTAGAGAATTTGTCAGTAGGTCCAACCAGCGTCACAACCGCGTGTAACCACGCCAACCCAGGACCATCTGGTCTGAGACCAGCCACCCGGACAGCTGATGAAACTGAGGACTATTTATGTCTGTAATAAAGCCCTTTTGTGGGGAAAAACTCATTCTGATTGGCTGGGCCTGGCTCCCAAGTGGGTGGGACTATGTCCTCCCAGGCCCACCCCTGTCCAGTCATGTGAAATCCATAGATTAGGGCCTAATCAATTGATTTAAAATTGATTAATTTCCTTATATGAATAGTAACCTAGTAAAATCGTTGAAATTGTTGCATATGAGTGCCAGGTGTAGTGGGAAACTAATGTATTTCTCATGAGAAAAAGAGTGTCCCACTACAATTGTAAAGCCACGCTTTAGCAAAAATAGAGGTGTGATGTTGTTTAAGGACAGTAGCAGCCACTGAATAATACCTTGTTTCATACTAAAGTAGATAAGACCTTAATTAAATGAAATAAACATGACTTGAGTAGTGAAGGAATAGACTGGTTTTGACTGTGTACATAGTCATCACCCTATCTGGAAGAAAAACAATATTGTGAAAATGGTGAGTGAATGAAGATGTAAATGTCCTGCTGAATCTGTATATTATGAGGTATAAATGTTTTGTTATAAAGTAGACAGTGTATAAATGTGTTGTTATAAAGTAAACAGTGTATAAATGTTTTGTTATAAAGTAGACAGTGTATAAATGTTTTGTTATAAAGTAGACAGTGTATAAATGTTTTGTTATAAAGTAAACGGTGTATTTGATCTTTCTTGAAGTTATAACTATGTTATATAGTATAATTGATTGAGAGACTTGTTCATCTAACAACCTGTCATCCCTTCTTCAGAGAGAGAGAGGGTGAGAGAGGGAGGGGAGAGAGGGAGAGGTGGAGGGGGGGAGAGAGGGAGGGGAGAGGGGGAGAGAGAGAGGGAGGGAGAGAGGTGTGTGCCAATGGAAAGTATAAGCGAGAGAGAACGTTTGAGGTAGAGAGAATATCTAATGATTGTTCCAGCCTGTTTTTATATCCTGACAGAGAGAGGGAGAGCGGGAGAGGGAGAGAGAGGGAGGGAGAGAGAGAGGGAGAGAGAGAGAGAGAGGGAGAGGGGGAGAGCAGGAGAGAGGGGGGAGAGCGGGGAGAGAGAGAGACGGGGAGAGCGGAGAGCGAGGGAGAGGGGGAGAGCGGGAGAGAGAGAGAGGGAGAGGGGGGGAGAGAGGGGGGGAGAGCGGGAGAGGGGGGGAGAGAGAGAGACGGGGAGAGCGGGAGAGAGAGAGAGGGAGAGGGGGGGAGAGAGGGGGTGAGAGCGAGAGAGAGAGAGACCAACAATGAACTTCCAGTAATTAAGAATCTAATCAAGCTTGCTACTAACACCCTGGTACATAACACACACGTTGAACATATTGTGGGTAATGTGTTTAGTTAATTAATTCGACCATTTAAAAAAAAAAAAAACAAGCACAAATAAAACTTAAAAGCCAAACATACACACGAGGATGACACATAATGAAGTCTGGGGACTTATTTCCATTGTGTTCCTCTTGAGACAAGATGGCCGGACAAGATCCAACACAGTACGGCAGTGAAATAATACAACTAAAAACATAGAAGAAGAACATCTATCTCATCATTCCAGTTACATCATAGGAGGTATTCATACAGGCACAGAGGACATCAAACATATTTTTACTTTATGTAGTGTGTGTGTGTGTGTGTGTGTGTTTCTTCATTTCCGTCAGTCAGCTTTGTAAAAGGGTATACATCCACGTTGACTCTTTGTCCTACGGTTTCCAGATGTCATCAGCCAATCGGTGACGTCCATCCCATCGTCAAGGCCATCTCAACCTACACACAGACTACAGTATCTAGCTGTAGAGACAGGGAGTGGTAATGGTCCATGGTAAGACTTCTCCGTCGCCCTGGCAACTGTTACTCTATAGACTCGCTGTAGCGAATGAGGCTCTGGGTTGAATTAGGATTTATCTGAAGTCCAGTCCACTCAGAGTCTTGCGCACGCACGCACGCACGCACGCACGCACACACACAGTGTAAACGGAAATGCAGCTCTGTCTCTACCTCTCCCCTGGAGCAGAGTGAGCATAGACTGTCCTCTCTGGGCAGCCAGACTGTCCTCTCTGCCACTGCGCCTTTCCGACTGTCCCTCGGGCAGCCAGTTTGTCTGTGACGACCGGTCTCTATAGTCAGACTGTCCCTCTCCTGGGCAGCCAGACTGTCCTCTCTGGGCAGCCAGACTGTCCTCTCTGGGCAGCCAGGTCTGTCTGTGACGACCGGTCTCTATAGCCAGCCTGTCCTCTCTGGTAGCCAGACTGTCCTCTCTGGGCAGCCAGACTGTCCTCTCTGGGCAGCCAGACTGTCCTCTCTGGGCAGCCAGGTTGGTCTGTGACGACTAGCCAGACTGTCCTCTCTGGGCAGCCAGGTTTGTCTGTGACGACCGGTCTCTATAGCCAGACTGTCCTCTCTGGGCAGCCAGCCTGTTCTCTCTGGGCAGCCAGGTTTGTCTGTGACGACCGGTCTCTATAGCCAGACTGTCCTCTCTGGGCAGCCAGGTTGGTCTGTGACGACCGGTCTCTATAGCCAGACTGTCCTCACTGAGTCTGTATCTAGTCAGTGTTTTCCTCAGTTTTCTATCAGTCACAGTGGTCAGATAGTCTGCCACCATGTACTGTCTGTTTAGAGACAAACAGCATTGAAGTTAACTTAGATTTTTTTGTGGTGTCTTTCCAATATTTCTCTTTGTGATTTGTTTGGGCTCTATGGGGTTGGTTTGGGTTTGTGAACTGAGCCTCAGAACCAGCTGGCTGAGGGGACTCTTCTCTGGTTTCATCTCTTGACGTTTGTGGCGGATGAATCAGAATTAGTTGGGTAACATAGATAATTAAGATGTTTTATTTGCAAACATTGTCTTCATATGTGAATGTGTCTTTACCTATTCTTAAACCATGTGAAGGGATGGCGTGATTAATGGGGAACCAATTATTTGTCTCCACAATGTCTGCGCGCAAGTCACTCCCCTCAGTGAGCTTGTCCAGGAGTGGGAACAAGAGGGGGTTTGCTTGAGATGGGAGTATCTAGAGTTGACAATTCATATATGCCATTGGATGAAATGGTGTTTTTGTTCTATGAAGTACCAGGGACGAGATTAGAACCTCGTCATTAGGGACCAAACTGAACGATAATTTATAGCGAATGTTATCTGGCTGTGGATACTCCTTTCTAAAGTATAAGGTCCCTTTGTGAGCCGTTCCTAAGAGCTGTGGTTCGTCATGTACGTTGAAGGGGTGGTTCTTGGGTATAAAAGACCTTTGTACTTTTGTGTAATCACTTTTCAATGGCATCATTGAAGGTCAAAGATGTAGTTTAACTCGGACTGGTGTGTTTGTAACTCTCCTCATTTGGTAATGCAGAAATTAGCCACCACACATTGTAGAGCTGTGTGATGGGACTGTTTTGGGGACAATTGTTTTAAGATGGATTGTAAAATGTGATGGCTCTTTTTTTCTATTGGAATAAGGAGGGGGCTATTGGCCCAATTCTTCTCTACATTAACATTTCGGTGTTTTTCTTCGCACTTTGCAAAACTCCGCATGCAGTATTTCGACCTGATGTTTGTCCCATTTGATGAATTAATTGTTAGAGAGTGGACCCCCGCACTTCACTGCCGTGTAGAGAAATTGGTTTTATAACTGATTGGAACATTTTGAGCCAGATTCTAATTGGAATTTATTCTGATGGCATAGAACGCTCTTCTTGCTCTGTCTCTCAGCTCCTTCACAGCCATGTGAAAGCTACCCGTGTTGCTGATATTTAGTCCTAGATAAGTGTAGTTTTTGGTGTGTTCTAATAGAACTGTGTCCAAATAGAATTGATATTTGTCATCCTGATTTCTGGACCTTTTTTTGGAATATCATTATATATATAAATATATATATATATTTTTTTTAGGTTAACGGTCAGAGCCCAGTTCTAACAGAACCTGTGGTTAACGGTCAGAGTCCAGGTCTAACAGAACCTGTGCAGGTGATCTACGTGCTGCTGCAACTCCTCCTTCGTGGGAGACAGCAGCACCAGGTCATCTGTCTACAGCAGACCCTCCTTAGTGGGAGACAGCAGCACCAGGTCATCTGTCTACAGCAGACCCTCCTTAGTGGGAGACAGCAGCACCGGGTCATCTGTCTACAGCAGACCCTCCTTAGTGGGAGACAGCAGCACCAGGTCATCTGTCTACAGCAGACCCTCCTTAGTGGGAGACAGCAGCACCAGGTCATCTGTCTACAGCAGACCCTCCTTAGTGGGAGACAGCAGCACCAGGTCATCTGCCTACAGCAGACCCTCTTTAGTGGGAGACAGCAGCACCAGGTCATCTGTCTACAGCAGACCCTCCTTAGTGGGAGACAGCAGCACCAGGTCATCTGTCTACAGCAGACCTCCTTAGTGGGAGACAACTAGCAGCCAGGGTGCATCTGTTTACGGTGGAGCAGACACTCCTTAGTGGGAGACAGCAGCACCAGGTCATCTGTCTACAGCAGACCCTCCTTAGTGGGAGACAACAGCACCAGGTCATCTGTCTACAGCAGACCTCCTTAGTGGGAGACAGCAGAGGTCAACTGGTTAGCGGGTGGAGGGTGTAACTGGTTAGCGGGTGGAGGGTGTAACTGGTTAGCGGGTGTAACTGGTTAGCGGGTGGAGGGTGTAACTGGTTAGCGGGTGGAGGGTGTAACTGGTTAGCGTGTGGAGGGTGTAACTGGTTAGCGTGTGGAGGGTGTAACTGGTTAGCGGGTGGAGGGTGTAACTGGTTAGCGGGTGGAGGGTGTAACTGGTTAGCGGGTGGAGGGTGTAACTGGTTAGCGGGTGGAGGGTGTGACTGGTTAGCGTGTGGAGGGTGTAACTGGTTAGCTGGGTGTAACTGGTTAGCGGGTGGGTGTAACTGGTTAGCGGGTGAGGGTTAACTGGTTAGCGGGTGGAGGGTGTAACTGGTTAGCGGGTGGAGGGTGTAACTGGTTAGCGGGTGAGTGTAACTGGTTAGCGGGTGGAGGGTGTAACTGGTTAGCGGGTGGAGGGTGTAACTGGTTAGCGGGTGGAGGGTGTAACTGGTTAGCGGGTGGAGGGTGTAACTGGTTAGCGGGTGGAGGGTGTAACTGGTTAGCGGGTGGAGGGTGTAACTGGTTAGCGGGTGGAGGGTGTAACTGGTTAGCGGGTGGAGGGTGTAACTGGTTAGCGGGTGGAGGGTGTAACTGGTTAACCTTGTCCTTTATTTCTCCGGTCCTTGTCCCCCTCTCCCGCCCCGGTCCTTGTCCCCCTCTCCCGCCCCGGTCCTTGTCCCCCTCTCCCGCCCCGGTCCTTGTCCCCCTCTCCCGCCCCGGTCCTTGTCCCCCCCGCCCCGGTCCTTGTCTTTAAGAGAAAGAAAGGAGTCGAGGAGAAGATAGGAAAGGAGTCGAGGAGGCTACCTGTACGTCGAGGCTGAGTCTGACTTTCTCGTCCTCTCCTTTGTCTCTGTGATAAAACAGTGGTTAGGAACGCCGGCAGGGGGAACTCCGCTTGGAGAAACAGACAGACGCATAAAATCTGACTGTCGAAAGGGAGGAGAGAGAGGGAGAGGAGAGAGAGGGAGGAAGAGAGAGAGAAGCCCCAATTCTACCAAGAGGTCATTACAGCAATACATCACTCTGAGGCCATGTTATAGCCTTGGTACGTGTGAGAGATAGAGAAAACAAGAGAGATATACAGGAAAGAGAGAGAGAGAGAACGGGAGGTATACAGGAGAGAGAGAGAGAGAGAGAACGGGAGGTATACAGGAGAGAGAGAGAGAGAGAACAGGAGGTATACAGGAGAGAGAGAGAGAGAGAGACGGGAGGTATACAGGAGAGAGAGAGAGAGAGAGAGAACGGGAGTTATACAGGAGAGAGAGAGAGAGAGAACGGGAGGTATACAGGAGAGAGAGAGAGAGAGAACGGGAGGTATACAGGAGAGAGAGAGAGAGAGAGAACAGGAGGTATACAGGAGAGAGAGAGAGAGAGAGAGAAACGAGAGAGATATACAGGAGAGAGAGAGAGAGAAACGGGAGGGATATACAGGAGAGAGAGAGAGAGAAACGAGAGGGATATACAGGAGAGAGAGAGAGAGAGAGAGAACGGGAGGTATACAGGAGAGAGAGAGAGAGAGAGAGAACGGGAGGTATACAGGAGAGAGAGAGAGAGAGAGAGAACGGGAGGTATACAGGAGAGAGAGAGAGAGAGAGAGAACGGGAGGTATACAGGAGAGAGAGAGAGAGAGAGAGAACGGGAGGTATACAGGAGAGAGAGAGAGAGAGAGAACAGGAGGTATACAGGAGAGAGAGAGAGAGAGAGAACAGGAGGTATACAGGAGAGAGAGAGAGAGAGAGAGAGAGAACGGGAGGTATACAGGAGAGAGAGAGAGAGAGAGAACGGGAGGTATACAGGAGAGAGAGAGAGAGAGAACGGGAGGTATACAGGAGAGAGAGAGAGAGAGACCAGGAGGTATACAGGAGAGAGAGAGAGAGAGAGAGAGAGACGGGAGGTATACAGGAGAGAGAGAGAGAGAGAGAACGGGAGGTATACAGGAGAGAGAGAGAGAGAGAGAGACGGGAGGTATACAGGAGAGAGAGAGAGAGAGAGAGAGAGAGAACGGGAGGTATACAGGAGAGAGAGAGAGAGAGAGACGGGAGGTATACAGGAGAGAGAGAGAGAGAGAGAACGGGAGGTATACAGGAGAGAGAGAGAGAGAGAGAACGGGAGGTATACAGGAGAGAGAGAGAGAGAGAGAACAGGAGGTATACAGGAGAGAGAGAGAGAGAGAGAACAGGAGGTATACAGGAGAGAGAGAGAGAGAGAGAGAACAGGAGGTATACAGGAGAGAGAGAGAGAGAGAGAACGGGAGGTATACAGGAGAGAGAGAGAGAGAAGAACGGGAGGTATACAGGAGAGAGAGAGAGAGAGAACAGGAGGTATACAGGAGAGAGAGAGAGAGAGAACGGGAGGTATACAGGAGAGAGAGAGAGAGAGAGAACAGGAGGTATACAGGAGAGAGAGAGAGAGAGAGAGAACGGGAGGTATACAGGAGAGAGAGAGAGAGAGAGAGAACGGGAGGTATACAGGAGAGAGAGAGAGAGAGAGAACGGGAGGTATACAGGAGAGAGAGAGAGAGAGAGAGAACAGGAGGTATACAGGAGAGAGAGAGAGAGAACGGGAGGTATACAGGAGAGAGAGAGAGAGAGAGAACGGGAGGTATACAGGAGAGAGAGAGAGAGAGAGAGAACGGGAGGTATACAGGAGAGAGAGAGAGAGAGAGAAACAGGAGAGAGTAGACAGGAGAGAGAGAGAGAGAGAGAACAGGAGGTATACAGGGAGATAGACAGGAGAGAGAGAGAGAGAGAGAGAGAGCGGGAGGTATACAGGAGAGAGAGAGAGAGAGAAACGGGAGGTATACAGGAGAGAGAGAGAGAGAGAACGGGAGGTATACAGGAGAGAGAGAGAGAGAGAACGGGAGGTATACAGGAGAGAGAGAGAGAGAGAGAGACGGGAGGTATACAGGAGAGAGAGAGAGAGAGAGAACAGGAGGTATACAGGAGAGAGAGAGAGAGAGAGACGGGAGGTATACAGGAGAGAGAGAGAGAGAGAGAGAACGGGAGGTATACAGGAGAGAGAGAGAGAGAGAACGGGAGGTATACAGGAGAGAGAGAGAGAGAGAGAACGGGAGGTATACAGGAGAGAGAGAGAGAGAGAGAACGGGAGGTATACAGGAGAGAGAGAGAGAGAGAACGGGAGGTATACAGGAGAGAGAGAGAGAGAGAGAGAACGGGAGGTATACAGGAGAGAGAGAGAGAGAGAGAACGGGAGGTATACAGGAGAGAGAGAGAGAGAGAACGGGAGGTATACAGGAGAGAGAGAGAGAGAGAGAGAACGGGAGGTATACAGGAGAGAGAGAGAGAGAGAGAGAGAACGGGAGGTATACAGGAGAGAGAGAGAGAACGGGAGGTATACAGGAGAGAGAGAGAGAGAGAGAACGGGAGGTATACAGAGAGAGAGAGAGAGAGAGAGAACGGGAGGTATACAGGAGAGAGAGAGAGAGAGAACGGGAGGTATACAGGAGAGAGAGAGAGAGAGAACGGGAGGTATACAGGAGAGAGAGAGAGAGAGAGAAACGGGAGGTATACAGGAGGAGAGAGAGAGAGAGAGAGAACAGGAGGTATACAGGAGAGAGAGAGAGAGAGAGAGCAGGAGGTATACAGGAGAGAGAGAGAGAGAGGAGAGAGAGAGAGAGAGAACGGGAGGTATACAGGAGAGAGAGAGAGAGAGAGAACGGGAGGTATACAGGAGAGAGAGAGAGAGAGAGAACGGGAGGTATACAGGAGAGAGAGAGAGAGAGAGAGAACGGGAGGTATACAGGAGAGAGAGAGAGAGAGAGAGAGAACGGGAGGTATACAGGAGAGAGAGAGAGAGAGAGAGAGAGAACGGGAGGTATACAGGAGAGAGAGAGAGAACGGGAGGTATACAGGAGAGAGAGAACGGGAGGTATACAGGAGAGAGAGAGAGAGAGAGAGAAACGGGAGGTATACAGGAGAGAGAGAGAGAGAGAACGGAGGTATACAGGAGAGAGAGAGAGAGCAGAGAGAGAGAGAGAGAGAGAGAGAGAGAGAACGGGAGGTATACAGGAGAGAGAGAGAGAGAGAGAACGGGAGGTATACAGAGAGAGAGAGAGAGAGACAGGAGGTATACAGGAGAGAGAGAGAGAGAGAGAGACGGGAGGTATACAGGAGAGAGAGAGAGAGAACGGGAGGTATACAGGAGAGAGAGAGAGAGAACGGGAGGTATACAGGAGAGAGAGAGAGAGACGGGAGGTATACAGGAGAGAGAGAGAGAGAGAGAGAGAGAACGGGAGGTATACAGGAGAGAGAGAGAGAGAGAGACGGAGAGAGAGAGAGAGAGAGACAGGAGAGAGAGAGAGAGAGAGAGAGAGAGAGAACGGGAGGTATACAGAGAGAGAGAGAGAACGGGAGGTATACAGGAGAGAGAGAGAGAACGGGAGGTATACAGGAGAGAGAGAGAGAACGGGAGGTATACAGGAGAGAGAGAGAGAGAGAGAGAGAGAACGGGAGGTATACAGGAGAGAGAGAGAGAGAGAGAGAGAGAGAGAGAGAGTATACAGGAGAGAGAGAGAGAGAGAGAGAGAGAGAGAACGGGAGGTATACAGGAGAGAGAGAGAGAGAGAGAGAGAGAGAGAACGGGAGGTATACAGGAGAGAGAGAGAGAGAGAGAGAGAACGGGAGGTATACAGGAGAGAGAGAGAGAGAGAGAGAGAGAACGGGAGGTATACAGGAGAGAGAGAGAGAGAGAGAACGGGAGGTATACAGGAGAGAGAGAGAGAGAGAGAGAGAGAACGGGAGGTATACAGGAGAGAGAGAGAGAGAGAGAGAAACGGGAGGTATACAGGAGAGAGAGAGAGAGAGAGAGAGAGAACGGGAGAACAGGGATAATCAGGATCATTCCCAACACTTCCTGTTTCCGGTCACAACTTGCAGACTTGTTTACGCTGCTGTGCGTTTTTGTTGCCGATCTTACTTTGATACCTGACGGTTTTTTACTTTTTCATTACCGTATATTTTTACTTTTTCCCTCACCAACTTTTTTCCTCACTCAACTTTTTTCATTCATCCCCGGAGGTTTTATCTGGACATGGTTCGTCAGGACTTCAAACAGCCGAAGCTAAGTAACATTAACATGATGCCTTCTAATTGCAGTCGTTGTACTTATAATATACAGGAGAACGATCGCCTTACGGCAAGGATAGCTGTGCTGCAAGCCCAGCTTCAGACGCGATCGTTAGGCAAGGGTAATTTCAGTGTAGGAAAGGATGAAACAGCGCCTGTGCCACCAGTAAGTACAGATAGTAACGTTAGTATAAACCCCTCGCACGGTCCCCGCAGCCGGACATCTTTCTCATGGCTTCTGGAGGGAAACGCTGTAGGAATGTCTCAACCGGTGTCGCTTATTCAGCCGACAGAAACTTTCAACCGGTTCTCCCCATTAGCGTAGTCGGAGTCGGAGGCCGAGACTTCTCTGGTCTCTACTCCTCCCGTTGTGGGGTCTGAGACGCCGACGGCTCCCACCATTAGCTCTGACAAATTGAAAACCCTAGTCATTGGCGACTCCATTACCCGCAGTATTAGACTTAAAACTAATCATCCAGCGATCATACACTGTTTACCAGGGGGCAGGGCTACCGACGTTAAGGCTAATCTAAAGACGGTGCTGGCTAAAGCTAAAACTGGCGAGTGTAGAGAGTATAGAGATATTGTTATCCACGCCGGCACCAACGATGTTAGGATGAAACAGTCAGAGGTCACCAAGCGCAACATAGCTTCAGCGTGTAAATCAGCTAGAAAGATGTGTCGGCATCGATTAATTGTCTCTGGCCCCTCCCAGTTAGGGGGAGTGATGAGCTCTACAGCAGAGTCTCACAACTCAATCGCTGGTTGAAAACTGTTTTCTGCCCCTCCCAAAAGATAGAATTTGTAGATAATTGGCCCTCTTTCTGGGACTCACCCACAAACAGGACCAAGCCTGGCCTGTTGAGGAGTGACGGACTCCATCCTAGCTGGAGGGGTGCTCTCATCTTATCTACGAACATAGACAGGGCTCTAACTCCTCTAGCTCCACAATGAAATAGGGTGCAGGCCAGGCAGCAGGCTGTTAGCCAGCCTGCCAGCTTAGTGGAGTCTGCCACTAGCACAGTCAGTGTAGTCAGCTCAGCTTCCCCATTGAGACCGTGTCTGTGCCTCGATCTAGGTTGGGCAAAATTAAAATGGCGGTGTTCGCTTTAGCAATCTCACTAGTATAAAGACCTCCTCCATTCCTGCCATTATTGAAAGAGATTGTGATACCTCACATCTCAAAATTGGGTTACTTAATGTTAGATCCCTCACTTCCAAGGCAGTTATAGTCAATGAACTAATCACTGATAATAATCTTGATGTGATTGGCCTGACTGAAACATGGCTTAAGCCTGATGAATTTACTGTGTTAAATGAGGCCTCACCCCCAGGTTACATTAGTGACCATACCCCCCGTGCATCCGGCAAAGGCGGAGGTGTTGCTAACATTTACGATAGCAAATTTCAATTTACAAAAAAAAACAACAATGACGTTTTCGCCTTTTGAGCTTCTAGTCATGAAATCTATGCAGCCTACTCACTCACTTTTTATAGCTACTGTTTATAGGCCTCCTGGGCCATATGCAGTGTTCCTCACTGAGTTCCCTGAATTCCTATCGGATCTTGTAGTCATAGCAGATAATATTCTAATTTTTGGTGACTTTAACATTCACATGGAAAAGTCCACAGACCCACTCCAAAAGGCTTTCGGAGCCATCATCGACTCAGTGGGTTTTGTCCAACATGTCTCTGGACCTACTCACTGCCACAGTCATACTCTGGACCTAGTTTTGTCCCATGGAATAAATGTTGTGGATCTAAATGTTTTTCCTCATAATCCTGGACTATCGGACCACCATTTTATTACGCTTGCAATTGCAACAAATAATCTGCTCAGACCCCAACCAAGGAGCATTAAAAGTCGTGGCTATAAATTCTCAGACAACCCAAAGATTCCTTGATGCCCTTCCAGACTGCCTCTGCCTACCCAAGGACGCCAGAGGACAAAAATCAGTTAACCACCTAACCGAGGAACTCAATTTAACCTTGCGCAATACCCTAGATGCAGTTGCACCCCTAAAAACTAAAAACATCTGTCATAAGAAACTAGCTCCCTGGTATACAGAAAATACACGAGCTCTGGAAGCAAGCTTCCAGAAAATTGGAACGGAAATGGCGCCACACCAAACTGGAAGTCTTCCGACTAGCTTGGAAAGACAGTACCGTGCAGTATCGAAGAGCCCTTACTGCTGCTCGATCATCCTATTTTTCCAACTTAATTGAGGAAAATAAGAACAATCCGAAATTTCTTTTGATACTGTCGCAAAGCTAACTAAAAAGCAGCCTTCGCAAATGGAGGATGGCTTTCACTTCAGCAGTAATAAATTTATGAACTTCTTTGAGGAAAAGATCATGATCATTAGAAAGCAAATTACAGACTCCTCTTTAAATCTGGGTATTCCTCCAAAGCTCCATTGTCCTGAGTCTGCACAACTCTGCCAGGACCTAGGATCAAGGGAGATACTAAAGTGTTTTAGTACTATATCTCTTGACGCAATGATGAAAATAATCATGGCCTCCAAACCCTCAAGCTGCATACTGGACCCTATTCCAACTAAACTACTGAAAGAGCTGCTTCCTGTGCTTGGCCCTCCTATGTTGAACATAATAAACGGCTCTCTATCCACCGGATGTGTACCAAGCTCACTAAAAGTGGCAGTAATAAAGCCTCTCTTGAAAAAGCCGAATCTTGATCCAGAAATTATAAAAACTATCGGCCTATATCGAATCTTCCATTCCTCTCCAAAATTTTAGAAAAAGCTGTTGCACAGCAACTGACTGCCTTCCTGAAGACAAACAATGTATACGAAACGCTTCAGTCTGGTTTTAGACCCCATCATAGCACTGAGACTGCACTTGTGAAGGTGGTAAATGACCTTTAATGACGCCAGACCGAGGCTCTGCATCTGTCCTCGTGCTCCTAGATCTTAGTGCCGCTTTTGATACCATCGATCACCACATTCTTTTGGAGAGATTGGAAACCCAAATTGGTCTACATGGACAAGTTCTGGCCTGGTTTAGATCTTATCTGTCGGAAAGATATCAGTTTGTCTCTGTGAATGGTTTGTCCTCTGACAAATCAATTGTAAATTTCGGTGTTCCTCAAGGTTCCGCTTTTAGGACCACTATTGTTTTCACTATATATTTTACCTCTTGGGGATGTCATTCGAAAACATAATGTTAAATTTCACTGCTATGCAGACGACACACAGCTGTACATTTCAATGAAACATGGTGAAGCCCCAAAATTGCCCTCGCTAGAAGCCTGTGTTTCAGACATAAAGAAGTGGATGGCTGCAAACTTTCTACTTTTAAACTCGGACAAAACAGAGATGCTTGTTCTAGGTCCCAAGAAACAAAGAGATCTTCTGTTGAATCTGACAATTAATCTGGATGGTTGTACAGTCGTCTCAAATAAAACTGTGAAGGACCTCGGCGTTACTCTGGACCCTGATCTCTCTTTTGAAGAACATATCAAGACTGTTTCAAGGACAGCTTTTTTCCATCTACGTAACATTGCAAAAATCAGAAATTTTCTGTCCAAAAATGACGCAGAAAAATTAATCCATGCTTTTGTTACTTCTAGGCTGGACTACTGCAATGCTCTACTTTCCGGCTACCCGGATAAAGCACTAAATAAACTTCAGTTAGTGCTAAATACGGCTGCTAGAATCCTGACTAGAACCAAAAAATTTGATCATATTACTCCAGTGTTAGCCTCCCTACACTGGCTTCCTGTTAAGGCAAGGGCTGATTTCAAGGTTTTACTGCTAACCTACAAAGCATTACATGGGCTTGCTCCTACCTATCTTTCCGATTTGGTCCTGCCGCACATACCTACACGCACGCCACGGTCACAAGACGCAGGCCTCCTAATTGTCCCTAGAATTTCTAAGCAAACGGCTGGAGGTAGGGCTTTCTCCTATAGAGCTCCATTTTTATGGAATGGTCTGCCTACCAATGTGAGAGACGCAGACTCAGTCTCAACCTTTAAGTCTTTACTGAAGACTTATCTCTTCAGTAGGTCCTATGATTAAGTATAGTCTGGCCCAGGAGTGTGAAGGTGAACGGAAAGGCTGGAGCAACGAACCGCCCTTGCTGTCTCTGCCTTGCCGGTTCCCCTCTTTCCACTGGGATTCTCTGCCTCTAACCCTTTTACAGAGGCTGAGTCACTGGCCTACTGGTGTTCTTCCATGCCGCCCATGGGAGGGGTGC
>NW_025550412.1:1052500-1057500 GCF_905237065.1 Salmo salar | reverse complement strand
AGAGAGAGAGAGAGAGAACGGGAGGCATACAGGAGAGAGAGAGAGAGAGAGAAACGAGGTATACAGGAGAGAGAGAGAGAGAGAGAACGGAGGCATACAGGAGAGAGAGAGAGAGAAACGGGAGGTATACAGGAGAGAGAGAGAGAGAGAGAGAACGGAGTATACAGGAGAGAGAGAGAGAGAGAGAGAGCGGGAGGCATACAGGAGAGAGAGAGAGAGAGAAACGGAGGCATACAGGAGAGAGAGAGAGAGAGAGAGAGAGAACGGGAGGTATACAGGAGAGAGAGAGAACGGGAGGTATACAGGAGAGAGAGAGAGAGAGAGAACGGAGGCAACAGGAGAGAGAGAGAGAGAGAGGAACGGAGGCATACAGAGAGAGAGAGAGAGAGAGAGAACGAGGCATACAGAGAGAGAGAGAGAGAGAGAAACGGAGGTATACGAGAGAGAGAGAGAGAGAGAGAACGGGAGGTATACAGGAGAGAGAGAGAGAGAGAGAACGGGAGGTATACAGGAGAGAGAGAGAGAGAGAGACGGAGGTATACAGAGAAAGAGAGAGAGAGAGAACGGGAGGCACACAGGAGAGAGAGAGAGAGAGAGACGGGAGGCATACAGGAGAGAGAGAGAGAGAGAGAACGGAGCATACAGGAGAGAGAGAGAGGAGTGAGTATACAGGAGAGAGAGAGAGAGAGAGAAACGGGAGGCATACAGGAGAGAGAGAGAGAGAGAGAGAGAACGAGGTATACAGGAGAGAGAGAGAGAGAGACATATACAGGAGAGAGAGAGAGAGAGAGAAGAGGTATACAGGAGAGAGAGAGAGAAGGGAGGCATACAGAGAGAGAGAGAGAGAGAGAGAGAACGGAGGTATACAGAGAGAGAGAGAGAGAGAGAACGGAGGCATACAGGAGAGAGAGAGAGAGAGGAACGGAGGCATACAGGAGAGAGAGAGAGAGAGAGAGAACGGGAGGCTACAGGAGAGAGAGAGAGAGAGAGAACGGGAGGCATACAGGAGAGAGAGAGAGAGAGAGAGAAACGAGGTATAAGGAGAGAGAGAGAGAGAGAGAGAACGGGAGGTATACAGGAGAGAGAGAGAGAGAGAGACGGAGGTATACAGGAGAGAAGAGAGAGAGAGAACGGGAGGCATACAGGAGAGAGAGAGAGAGAAAGGGAGGTATACAGGAGAGAGAGAGAGAGAGACGGGCATACAGGAGAGAGAGAGAGAGAGAAACGGAGGCACACAGAGAGAGAGAGAGAGAGAACGGGAGGTATACAGGAGAGAGAGAGAGAGAGAGAGAACGGAGGAACAGGAGAGAGAGAGAGAGAGAACGGGAGGCATACAGGAGAGAGAGAGAGAGAGGAACGGGAGGCACAGGAGAGGAGAGAGAGAGAACGGGAGGTATACAGGAGAGAGAGAGAGAGAGAGAGAGAACGGGAGGTATACAGGAGAGAGAGAGAGAGAGAGAGAACGGGAGCAAGGAGAGAGAGAGAGAGAGAGAACGGGAGGCAGGAGAGAGAGAGAGAGAGAGAGAGAGGCAGAGAGAGAGAGAGAGAGAGAGAGAATGGAGGTATACAGGAGAGAGAGAGGAGAGAGAGAGAACGGAGGTATACAGGAGAGAGAGAGAGAGAGAGAGAACGGAGGTATACAGGAGGAGAGAGAGAGAGAGAGAACGGAGGACAGAGAGAGAGAGAGAGAGAGAGAGAATGGAGGTATACAGGAGAGAGAGGAGAAGAGAGAGAGAACGGAGGCATACAGGAGAGAGAGAGAGAGAGAGAATGGAGGCATACAGGAGAGAGAGAGAGAGAGAGAACGGAGGTATACAGGAGAGAAAGAGAGAGAACGGAGGCATACAGGAGAGAGAGAGAGAGAGAGAACGGAGGCATAAGAGAGAGAGAGAGAGAGAACGGAGGTACGGGAGAGAGAGAGAGAGAGAGAGAATGGAGTGCATACAGGAGAGAGAGAGAGAGAGAGAGAACGGGAGGCATACAGGAGAGGAAGAGAGAGAGAACGGGAGGCATACAGAGAGAGAGAGAGAGAGAGAACGGAGGTAAGAGGAGAGAGAGAGAGAGAGAACGGAGGTATACAGGAGAGAGAGAGAGAGAGAGAGAAACGGGAGGTATACAGAGAGAGAGAGAGAGAGAGAACGAGGCAACAGGAGAGAGAGAGAGAGAGACGGAGCATACAGGAGAGAGAGAGAGAGAAGGGAGGTATACAGGAGAGAGAGAAGAGAGGAGAAACGGAGGATACAGAAGAGAGAGAGAGAGAGAACGGTAGTGTATACAGGAGAGAGAGAGAGAGAGAAGAACGGATATACAGGAGAGAGAGAGAGAGAGAGAGAACGGAGGTATACAGGAGAGAGAGAGAGAGAGAGAACGGAGGCATACAGGAGAGAGAGAGAGAGAGAACGGAGGTATACAGAGAGAGAGAGAGAGAGAGAGAGAACGGAGGTACAGAGAGAGAGAGAAGAGAGAACGGAGGCATACAGGAGAGAGAGAGAGAGGAGAGAACGATTAGGAGAGAGAGAGGGACGGAGGTATACGAGAGAGAGCGGAGTTACAGGAGAGAGAGAGAGAGAGAGAACGGAGGCAAAGGAGAGAGAGAGAGAGAGAGAGAACGGAGGCATACAGGAGAGAGAGAAGAAGAGAGAAATGGAGTATACAGAGAGAGAGAGAGAGAGAGAATGGAGGCATACAGGAGAGGAGAGAGAGAGAGAGAGAACGGAGGTAAACAGGAGAGAGAGAGAGAGAGAGAGAGAGAACGAGGTATAAGGGAGAGAGAGAGAGAGAATGGAGGCATAGTAGAGAGAGAGAGAACGAGGTATACAGGGAGAGAGAGAGAGAGAACGGGAGGTATACAGGAGAGAGAGAGAGAAGCGGGAGGTATACAGGAGAGAGAGAGAGAGAAACGGGAGGCATACAGGAGAGAGAGAGAGAAGAGAGAGAGACGGGGTACGAGAGAGAGAGAGAACGGGAGGTATACAGGAGAGAGAGAGAGAGAGAGAACGGGAGGTATACAGGAGAGAGAGAGAGAGAGAGAGAACGGAGGTAACAGGAGGGAGAGAGAGGAACGGAGGCATAGGAGAGAGAGAGAGAGAGAGAACGGAGACGGAGAGAGAGAGAGAGAGAGAACGCAACAGAGAGAGAGAGAGAGAGAGAACGGAGTAACAGGAGAGAGAGAGAGAGAGAGAACGAGGCATACAGGAGAGAGAGAGAGAGAGAGAACGGGAGGCATACAGGAGAGAGAGAGAGAGAGGACATACAGGAGAGAGAGAGAGAGAACGAGGTACACAGGAGAGAGAGAGAGAGAGAACGAGGTATAAGAGAGAGAGAGAGAGAAGGAGGACAGGGGAGAGAGAGAACGGAGGTATACAGGAGAGAGAGAGAGAGAGAGAGAACGGGAGTGTATACAGGGAAGAAGAGAGAGAGAACGGAGGTATACAGGAGAGAGAGAGAGAGAGAACGGAGGTAACAGGAGAGAGAGAGAGAGAACGGAGTATACAGGAGAGAGAGAGAGAGAGAACGGGAGGCATACAGGAGAGAGAGAGAGAGAGAGAGAGAGAACGGGAGGCATACAGGAGAGAGAGAGAGAGAGAGAGGAACGGAGGCATAGCAGGAGAGAGAGAGAGAGAGAGAGAACGGGAGGTATACAGGAGAGAGAGAGAGAGAGAGAGAACGGAGGCATACAGGAGAGAGAGAGAGAGAGAGAAGAGGTATACAGAAGAGAGAGAGAGAACGGAGGTATACAGGAGAGAGAGAGAGAGAGAGACGGGAGGTATACAGGAGAGAGAGAGAGAGAACGGAGGCAAGAGAGAGAGAGAGAGAACGGAGGTATACAGAGAGAGAGAGAGAGAGAGAGAGAACGGGAGGCATACAGGAGAGAGAGAGAGAGAGAGAACGGGAGGCATACAGGAGAGAGAGAGAGAGAGAGAACGGAGGCATACAGGAGAGAGAGAGAGAGAGAACGGAGGTATACAGGAGAGAGAGAGAGAGAGAACGGGAGGTATACAGGAGAGAGAGAGAGAAGGAGGTATAAGAGAGAGAGAGAGAGAGAACGGAGGTATACAGGAGAGAGAGAGAGAACGGAGAGAGAGAGAGAGAGAACGGGAGGTATAACAGGAGAGAGAGAGACGGGAGGCATAAGGAGAGAGAGAGAGAGAGAGAACGAGCATACAGGAGAGAGAGAGAGAGAGAGAACGGAGGCATACAGGGAGAGAGAGAGAGAGAGAGAGAACGGAGGCATACAGAAAGAGAGAGAGAGAGAGAGAACGGAGGTATACAGGAGAGAGAGAGAGAGGAGGAGGATACAGGAGAGAGAGAGAGGGGAGGAGGAGGGGAGAGAGAGAACGGGAGGCAGAGAGAGAGAGAGAGAGAGAACGGGAGGTATACAGGAGGAGAGGGACGGAGGATACAGGAGGAGAGAAGAGAGAACGGAGGTATACAGTGAGAGAGAGAGAGAGAGAGAGAACGAGAGGCATACAGAGAGAGAGAGGGAGAGAGAACGGAGCATACAGGAGAGAGAGAGAGAGAGAGAGAACGGAGGCCAGAGAGAGAGAGAGAGAGAGAACGGAGGTATACAGGAGAGAGAGAGAGAGAGAGAAAAATACAGGAGAGAGAGAGAGAGAGGACGGGAGGCATACAGGAGAGAGAGAGAGAGAGAGAACGGAGGCAACAGGAGAGAGAGAGAGAACGGAGGCTAAGAGGAGAGAGAGAGAGAACGGAGGTATACAGGAGAGAGAGAGAGAGAGAACAGGAGAGAGAACAGAGAGAGAAGAGAGAGAACGGGAGGTATACAGGAGAGAGAGAGAGAGAGAGAAGAACGGGAGGTATACAGGAGAGAGAGAGAGAGAGAGAGAACGGGAGGCATACAGGGAGGAGAGAGAGAGAGAGAGAGAACGGGAGGCATACAGGAGAGAGAGAGAGAGAGAGAAACGGGAGGCATACAGGAGAGAGAGAGAGAGAGAGAGATGGAGGTATACAGAGAGAGAGAGAGAGAGAGAGAACGGAGC
>NW_025550412.1:1037500-1047500 GCF_905237065.1 Salmo salar | reverse complement strand
GAGAGAGAGAGAGAGAGAGAACGGGAGGCAACAGGAGAGAGAGAGAGAGAGAACGGGAGGTAACAGAGAGAGAGAGAGAGAGAACGGGAGGATACAGAGAGAGAGAGAGAGAGAACGATACAGGAGAGAGAGAGAGAGAGAGAACGGAGGATACAGGAGAGAGAGAGAGAGAGAGACGGGAGGTATACAGAGAGAGAGAGAGAGAGAGAGAGAATGGAGGCATACAGGAGAGAGAGAGAGAGAGAGAAACGGGAGGCATACAGGAGAGAGAGAGAGAGAGAGAGAACGGGAGGCATACAGGAGAGAGAGAGAGAGAGAACGGGAGGTATACAGGAGAGAGAGAGAGAGAACGGAGGCATACAGAGAGAGAGAGAGAGAGAAACGGAGGCATACAGGAGAGAGAGAGAGAGAGAGAACGGGAGGTATACAGGAGAGAGAGAGAGAGAGAACGGAGGCATACAGGAGAGAGAGAGAGAGAGAAACGGAGCATACAGGAGAGAGAGAGAGAGAGAGACGGAGTATACAGAGAGAGAGAGAGAGAGAGAGAGAGAATGGGAGGTATACAGGAGAGAGAGAGAGAGGAGGAGAGAGAGAGAACGGGAGGCATACAGGAGAGAGGGAGGAGAGAGAGAACGGGGCACACAGGAGAGAGAGAGAGAGAGGGAGGCATACAGGAGAGAGAGAGAGAGAGAAAACGGAGGTATAGGAGAGAGAGAGAGAGAGAACGGTATACAAGAGAGAGAGAGAGAACGGAGGTATACAGGAGAGAGAGAGAGAGAGAGAAAATGGAGGTATACAGGAGAGAGAGAGAGAGAGAGACGGAGGCATACAGGAGAGAGAGAGAGAGAGAGGACGGAGCATACAGGAGAGAGAGAGAGAGAGAGACGGAGGTATACAGGAGAGAGAGAGAGAGAGAGAGAACGGAGGTATACAGGAGAGAGAGAGAGAGAACGGGAGGTAACAGGAAGAGAGAGAGAGAGAGAAACGGGAGGCATACAGGAGAGAGAGAGAGAGAGAGAGAGCAGGAGAGAGAGAGAGACGGTATCAGGAGAGAGAGAGAGAGGAGACGGGAGGTATACAGGAGAGAGAGAGAGAGAGAGAGAACGGGAGGTATACAGAGAGAGAGAGAGAGAGAGAATGGAGGTATACAGGGGAGAGAGAGAACGGGAGGTATACAGGAGAGAAGAGAGAGAGAGAGAGGTAAAGGAGAGAGAGAACGGAGGTATACAGGAGAGAGAGAGAGAGAGAGAGAGAACGGAGGCATACAGGAGAGAGAGAGAGAGAGAGAGGAGAGAGAGAGGCGGAGAGAGAGAGAGAGAGAGAGAGAGAACGGAGGCACAGGAGAGAGAGAGAGAGGAGAACGGGAGGTATACAGGAGAGAGAGAGAGAGAGAGAGAACGGAGGTATACAGAGAGAGAGAGAGAGAGAGAGAACGGGAGGTATACAGGAGAGAGAGAGAGAGAGAGAACGGAGGTATACAGGAGAGAGAGAGAGAGAGGACGGGAGGTATACAGGAGAGAGAGAGAGAGAGACGGGAGGTATACAGGAGAGAGAGAGAGAGAGAGAGAACGGGAGGTATAGAGGAGAGAGAGAGAGAGAGAGAGAACGGGAGGCATACAGGAGAGAGAGAGAGAGAGGACGGGAGGTATACAGGAGAGAGAGAGAGAGAGAGAACGGGAGACAGAAAAAGAGAGAGAGAGAGAGAGAGAACGGAGGTATACAGGAGAGGAGAGAGAGAGAGAACGGACATACAGGAGAGAGAGAGAGAGAGAGAGAACGGGAGGCATACAGGAGAGAGAGAGAGAGAGAGAACGAGGCATACAGGAGAGAGAGAGAGAGAGAGACGAGGCAACAGGAGAGAGAGAGAGAGAGGAATGGGAGGTATACAGGAGAGAGAGAGAGAGAGAGAAAAACGGGAGGTATACAGAAGAGAGGGAGAGAGAGAACGGGAGGCATACAGAGAGAGAGAGAGAGAGAGAGAACGGAGGCACAGGGGAGAGAGAGAGAGAGAACGGAGGCATACAGGAGAGAGAGAGAGAGAGAGAAGAACGTGGAGGTATACAGGAGAGAGAGAGAGAATGGGAGGCAAAAGAGAGAGAGAGAGGGGGAATGGGAGGTATACAGGAGAGAGAGAGAGAGAGAGACGGGAGGTAACAGAAAGAGAGAGAGAGAGAGAGAGAACGGAGGTATACAGGAGAGAGAGAGAGGAGAGAACGGGAGGTATACAGAAGAGGAGAGAGAGAGAACGGGAGGTATACAGGAGAGAGAGAGAGAGAGAAACGGAGGCATACAGGAGAGAGAGAGAGAGAGAGAGAGAACGGAGGTATACAGGAGAGAGAGAGAGAGAGAGAACGGAGGTATACAGGAGGAGAGAGAGAGGGAGGGAGAGAAGAGAGAGAGAATGGAGGTATACAGAGAGAGAGAGAGAGAGAGAGAGAACGGGAGGCATACAGGAGAGAGAGAGAGAGAGAAACGGGAGGTATACAGGAGAGAGAGAGAGAGAGAGAACGGAGGTATACAGGAGAGAGAGAGAGAGAGAGAACGGAGGTACAGGAGGGGAGAGAGAGAGAGAACGGGAGGTATACAGGAGAGAGAGAGAGAGAGAGAACGGGAGGCATACAGGAGAGAGAGAGAGAGAGAGAGAACGGGAGGTACAGAGAGAGAGAGAGAGAGAGAATGGGAGGTATACAGAGAGAGAGAGAGAGAGAGAGAACAGGTATACAGGAGAGAGAGAGAGAGAGAGAGACGGGAGGTATACAGGAGAGAGAGAGAGAGAGAGAGCGGGAGGATACAGGAGAGAGAGAGAGAGAGAAACGGAGGTATACAGGAGAGAGAGAGAGAAACGGGAGGTATACAGGAGAGAGAGAGAGAGAGAGAACGAGGTATACAGGAGAGAGAGAGAGAGAGAATACAGGAGAGAGAGAGAGAGAGAGAGAGAGAGAGAGAGAACGGGAGGTATACAGGAGAGAGAGAGAGAGAACGAGGTATACAGAGAGAGAGAGAGACGGAGGAACAGGAGAGAGAGAGAGAACGGAGGCATACGAGAGAGAGAGAGAGAACGGAGGCATACAGGAGAGAGAGAGAGAGAGAAACGGAGGTATACAGGAGAGAGAGAGAGAGAGGGAGGTATACAGGAGAGAGAGAGAGAGAGAGAGAGGGGAGGCATACAGGAGAGAGAGAGAGAGAGGAATGGAGGTATACAGGAGAGAGAGAGAGGGAACGGGAGGTACACAGAAGAGAGAGAGAGAGAAGCGGAGGTATACAGAGAGAGAGAGAGAGAAGGAGGTAAAGGAGAGAGAGAACGGGAATACAGGAGAGAGAGAGAGAGAGGAGGCATACAGGAGAGAGAGGAGGAGGCATACAGAGAGAGAGAGAGAGACGGAGGTATAGAGAGAGAGAGAGAGAGAACGGGAGTATACAGGAGAGAGAGAGAGAAGCGGGAGTAACAGGGAGGAGAGAGAGAGAGACGGGAGGCATACAGGAGAGAGAGAGAGACGAGTAACAGGAGAGAGAGAACGGGCATACAGGAGAGAGAGAGAGAGAGAACGGAGGCAACAGAGAGAGAGAGAGACGGAGGCATACAGAGAGAGAGAGAGAGAGAACGGAGGTATACAGAGAGAGAGAGAGAGAACGGGAGGTATACAGGAGAGAGAGAGAGAGGAACGGGAGGTATACAGGAGAGAGAGAGAGAGAGGGTATCAGAGAGAGAGAGAGAACGGTATACAGGAGAGAGAGAGAACGGAGGTATACAGAGAGAAGAGAGAGAACGGGAGGTAACAGGAGAGAGAGAGAGAGAGAACGGGAGGTATACAGGAGAGAGAGAGAGAGGACGGGAGGCATACAGGAGAGAGAGAGAGAAGGGAGGTATACAGGAGAGAGAGAGAGACGGGAGGCATACAGGAGAGAGAGAGAGAGGACGGAGGTATACAGGAGAGAGAGAGAGAAACGGAGGTATACAGGAGGAGAGGAGCGGAGGTATACAGGGGGGAGAGAGAACGGATATACAGGAGAGAGAGAGAGAGAGAGACGGGAGGTATACAGGAGAGAGAGAGAGAGAGAACGGGAGGTATACGGAGAGAGAGAGAGAACGGAGGTACAGGAGAGAGAGAGAGAGAGAACGGAGGCATACAGGAGGAGAGAGAGAGAGAACGGGAGGTAACAGAGAGAGAGAGAGAGAGAACGGAGGGAACAGAGAGAGAGAGAGAGAACGGGAGGCATACAGGAGAGAGAGAGAGAACGGGATATACAGGGAGAGAGAGAGAGAGAACGGAGGTATACAGGAGAGAGAGAGGACGAGACGGAGGGGAGGAGAGAGAACGGGAGGTAACAGGAAGAGGGAGAGAGAGAGAACGGAGGTATACAGGAGAGAGAGAGAGAGAGGACGGAGGTATAAGGAAGAGAGAGGAACGGGAGGTATACAGGAGGGAGAGAGAGAGAGAGAACGGGAGGCATACAGGAGAGAGAGAGAGAGGAGGAGGTATACAGGAGAGAGAGAGAGAGAGCGGGAGGTAACAGGAGGGGGGGGTATACAGGGAGAGAGAGGAAACGGAGGCATACAGGAGAGAGAGAGAGAGAGATGAGGCATACAGGAGAGAGAGAGAGAGAACGGGAGGTATACAGGAGAGAGAGAGAACGGGAGGTATACAGGAGAGAGAGAGAACGGGAGGTATACAGGAGAGAGAGAGAAGGAAAGGGGAGGTATACAGGAGAGAGAGAGAGAGATATACAGGGAGAGAGAACGGAGGCATACAGGAGAGAGAGAGAGAGAAGAGAGAGAGAGAAGAAGAGAGAGAGAGAACGGGAGTATACAGGAGAGAGAGAGAGAGAGACGGGAGGTATACAGGAGAGAGAGAGAGAGAGAACGGGAGGCATACAGAAGAGAGAGAGAGAGAGAGAGAACGGGAGGTATACAGGAGAGAGAGAGAGAGAGGGACGGGAGGTATACAGGGAGAGAGAGAGAGAGAGGAGTATACAGGAGAGAGAGAGAGAGAGAGCGGAGGTATACAGAGAGAGAGAGAGAGAGAGAACGGAGGTATACAGGAGAGAGAGAGAGAGAGGCGGGGGGGGGAGGAGGGACGGGAGGTATACGAGAGAGAGAGAACGGGAGGTATACAGGAGAGAGAGAGAGAGAGAACGAGGAACAGGAGGAGAGAGGAACGGGAGGTATACAGGAGAGAGAGAAAGACGGGAGGTATACAGGAGAGAGAGAGAGAGCGAGAGAACAGAGAGAGAGAGAGAGAAGCAGAGAGAGAGAGAGAGAGAACGGGAGGTAACAGGAGAGAGAGAGAGGGCGGAGTATACAGGAGGGAGAGAGAGAGAACGGAGTATACAGGAGAGAGAGAGAGAGAGACGGGAGGTATACAGGAGAGAGAGAGAGAGAGAGAGAACGGGAGGCATACAGGAGAGAGAGAGAGAGAGGACGGGAGGTATACAGGGGGAGAGAGAGAGAGAACGGAGGTATACAGGAGAGAGAGAGAGAGAGAGAGAGAACGGAGGTATACAGGAGAGAGAGAGAGAAGAGAGGATACAGGAGAGAGAGAGAGAGAGGAGAGAGAGAGAGAACGGAGGCAGAGAGAGAGAGAGAGAACGGGAGGCATACAGGAGAGAGAGAGAGAGAGAGAGAGGACGGGAGGTATACAGAGAGAGAGAGAGAGAGAGAACGGGAGGTATACAGGAGAGAGAGAGAGAAGAGGTATACAGGAGAGGAGAGAGAGAGAGAGAGACGGGAGGTATACAGGGGAGAGAGAGAGAGAGAGGAACGGGAGGTATACAGGAGAGAGAGAGAGAGAGGGACGGAGGTATACAGGAGAGAGAGAGAGAGAGAGGGAACGGGAGGGAGAAGAGAGAGGAGAGAGAGAGAGAGAACGGGAGGTATACAGGAGAGAGAGAGAGAGAGAGACGGAGGTATACAGGAGAGAGAGAGAGAGAGAACGTGGAGGCATACAGGAGAGAGAGAGAGAGAGAACGAGAGGTAACAGGAGAGAGAGAGAGAGAACGGGAGGTATACAGGAGAGAGAGAGAGAGAACGGAGGTAACAGGGGAGAGAGAGAACGGAGGTATACAGGAGAGAGAGAGAGAGAGAGAGAAACGGGTATACAGGAGAGAGAGAGAGAGAGAGAGAACGGGAGGTAAGGAGAGAGAGAGAGAGAACGGAGGTATACAGGAGAGAGAGAGAGAAGAGAGAGAGAACGGGAGGTATACAGGAGAGAGAGAGAGAGAGAGAGACGGAGGTATACGAAAGAGAGAGAGAGAGAGAACGGAGGCATACAGGAGAGAGAGAGAGAGAGAACGGGAGGTATAACAGGAGAGAGAGAGAGAGAATGGAGGTATACAGGGAGAGAGAGAGAGACGGGAGGTATACAGGAGAGAGAGAGAGAGAGGAACGGGAGGTATACAGGAGAGGAAGAGAGAAACGGAGCAGAGAGGAGAGAGAGAGAAGGGAGTATAAGGGAGAGAGAGAGAGAGAGAGACGGGAGGTATACAGGAGAGAGAGAGAGAGAGAGAACGGGTATACAGGAGAGAGAGAGAAGAGAGACGGGAGGTATACAGAGGAGAGAGAGAGAGAGAACGGGAGGCATACAGGAGAGAGAGAGAGAGAGAGAGAACGGAGGTATACAGGGGGGAGAGAGAGAGAACGTGAGGTATACAGGAGAGAGAGAGAGAGAGAATGGAGGTATACAGGAGAGAGAGAGAGAGAGGAACGGGAGGTATACAGGAGAGAGAGAGAGAGAGGGAACGGGAGGTATACAGGAGAGAGAGAGAGAGAGAACGGAGCATACAGGAGAGAGAGAGAGAAGAGAGAGGACGGGAGGTATACAGGAGAGAGAGAGAAAGAGAGAGAGAGACGGAGGTATACAGAGAGAGAGAGAGAGAGAAGGAGGTTACAGAGAGAGAGAGAGAGAGAACGGGAGGTATACAGGAGAGAGAGAGAAAGGGGCAGAGAGAGAGAGAGAGAGAACGGGAGGTATACAGGAGAGAGAGAGAGAGGTAGAGAGGAGAACGGAGTATACAGGAGAGAGAGAGAGAACGGGATAGGGGGAGAGGAGGAGTATACGAGAGAGAGAGAGAACGGGAGGTATACAGGAGAGAGAGGAGGTATACAGGAGAGAGAGAGAGAGAACGGGGAGGTATACAGGAGAGAGAGAGAGAGAACGGGAGTATAAAGAGAGGGGGGAAGAGAGAGAGAATGGAGGAACAGAGGGAGAGAGAGAGAACGGAGGCATAAGGAAGAGAGAGAGAGAGAACGGAGGTATACAGAGGGGAGAGAAAGAGAGAGAGAGAGAACGGGAGGTATACAGGAGAGAGAGAGAGAGAAAACGGGAGGTAACAGGAGAGAGAGAGAGAGAGAGGCAAAGAGAGAGAGAGAGAGAAACGGAGGTATACAGGAGAGAGAGAGAGAGAGATACGGGAGGTATACAGGAGAGAGAGAGAAGAACAGGAGAGAGAGAGAGAGAGAGAACGGAGGTATAAGGAGAGAGAGAGAGAGAACGGAGGTATACAGGAGAGAGAGAGAGAGAGAACGGGAGGTATAGAGAGAGAGAGAGAACGGGAGGTATAGCAGGAGAGAGAGAGAGAGAAGGAGGTATACAGAAGAGAGAGAGAGAGAGAGAACGGGAGGTATACAGGAGAGAGAGAGAGAGAGGGACGGAGGTATACAGGAGAGAGAGAGAGAGACGGAGGGGAGAGAGAGAGAACGGAGGTATACAGGGGGAGAGAGAGAGAACGGAGGTAACAGGAGAGAGAGAGAGAGAGAGAAGGGAGGCATACAGGAGAGAGAGAGAGAACGGAGGTATACAGGAGAGAGAGAGAGGAGGAGGTATACAGGAGAGAGAGAGAGAGAGAGAAACGGGAGTATACAGGAGAGAGAGAGAGAGAGAACGGAGGCAACAGAGAGAGAGAGAGAGAGAGAGAACGGAGGTATACAGGAGAGAGAGAGAGAGAGAGAGACGAGGTATACAGGAGAGAGAGAGAGGAGAGACGGGAGGTATACAGGAGAGAGAGAGAGAGAGAGAACGGGAGGCATACAGAGAGAGAGAGAGAGAACGAGGTATACAGGAGAGAGAGAGAGAGAGAACGGAGGTATACAGGAGAGAGAGAGAGAGAGAGAGACGGAGGTATACAGAGAGAGAGAGAGAGAACGGAGGCTACAGGAGAGAGAGAGAGAGAGAGAAAAACGGGAGGTATACAGGAGAGAGAGAGAGAGAGAACGGGAGGCAGACAGAGAGAGAGAGAGAGAGAGAACGGAGGCATACAGGAGAGAGAGAGAGAACGGAGGTATAGAGAGAGAGAGAGAGAACGGAGGCAGACAGGAGAGAGAGAGAGAGAGAAACGGGAGGCATACAGAGAGAGAGAGAGAGAGAGAGAACGGAGGTATACAGAGAGAGAGAGAGAGAGAGAGAAAACGGGAGGCATACAGGAGAGAGAAGAGAGAACGAGGCAGGAGAGAGAAGAGAGAACGAACAGAGAGAGAAGAGAAACGGAGGATACAGGAGAGAGAGAGAGAGAGAGAGAACAGTATACAGGAGAGAGAGAGAGAGAGAAAACGGAGGCATACAGAGAGAGAGAGAGAGAGAGAGAGTAACAGGAGAGAGAGAGAGAGAGAACGGAGGTATACAGGAGAGAAGAGAGAGAGAGACGGAGGTATACAGAGAGAGAGAGAGAGAGAGAGAGAGAGGACGGGAGGTATACAGGAGAGAGAGAGAGAGAGAGAGACGGAGGTATACAGGAGAGAGAGAGAGAGAGAGAGAACGGGAGGTATACAGGAGAGAGAGAGAGAGAGAAACGGGAGGTATACAGGAGAGAGAGAGAGAGAACGGGAGGTATAGGAGGAGAGAGAGAGAGAGAGAACGGGAGGTATAAGGAGGGGAGAGAGAGAGAGAACGGAGGTATACAGGAGAGAGAGAGAGAGAGAGAGAAGGAGGTATACAGGAGAGAGAGAGAGAGAGAGAGAGAACGGGAGGTATACAGAGAGAGAGAGAGAGAGAGAGAAGCATACAGGAGAGAGAGAGAGAGGAGAGAGAGAGAACGGAGGTAACAGGAGAGAGAGAGAGAGAGAACGGAGGTATACAGGAGAGAGAGAGAGAGAGAGAAAGGAGGTATACAGGAGAGAGAGAGAGAGAGAAAAAACGGAGGTATACAGGAGAGAGAGAGAGAGAGAAACGGGAGTATACAGGAGAGAGAGAGAGAGAACGGGAGGTATACAGGAGAGAGAGAGAGAGAGAGAACGGGAGGTATACAGGAGAGAGAGAGAGAGAGAGAGAACGGGAGGTATACAGGAGAGAGAGAGAGAGAGAGAAACGGGAGGTATACAGGAGAGAGAGAGAGAGGACGGGAGGCAACAGGAGAGAGAGAGAGAGAGAGAACGGAGGTTACAGAGAGAGAGAGAGAGAGAACGGGAGGTATACAGGAGAGAGAGAGAGAGAGAGAACGGAGGTATACAGGAGAGAGAGAGAGAGAGAGAGAACGGGAGGTATACAGGAGAGAGAGAGAGAGGGACGGGAGGTATACAGGAGAGAGAAGAGAGAGAGAGAACGAGGTATACAGGAGAGAGAGAGAGAGAGAGAGAACGGAGGTATACAGGAGAGAGAGAGAGAGAGAGAACGGAGGTGTACAGGAGAGAGAGAGAGAGAGAGAACGGGAGGTATACAGGAGAGAGAGAGAGAGAGAGAACGGGAGGCATACAGGAGAGAGAGAGAGAGAGAGAGACGGGAGGTATACGAGAGAGAGAGAGAGAGAGAACGGGAGGTATACAGGAGAGAGAGAGAGAGAGAACGGGAGGTATACAGGAGAGAGAGAGAGAGAGAGAGTATACAGGAGAGGGGAGAGAGAGAGAGGGGAACGGGAGGTATACAGGAGAGAGAGAGAGAGAACGGAGGACAGAGAGAGAGAGAGAGAGAACGGGAGGTATACAGGAGAGAGAGAGAGAGAGAGAACGGAGGTATACAGGAGAGAGAGAGAGAGAGAGAACGGGAGGTCAGGAGAGAGAGAGAGAGAGAGAGAG
>NW_025550412.1:1015000-1035000 GCF_905237065.1 Salmo salar | reverse complement strand
AGAACGGGAGGTATACAGGAGAGAGAGAGAGAGAGAGAACGGGAGGTATACAGGAGAGAGAGAGAGAGAGAACGGAGGTATACAGGAGAGAGAGAGAGAGAGAGAGAACGGGAGGTATACAGGAGAGAGAGAGAGAGAGAGAGAAACGGAGGTATACAGGAGAGAGAGAGAGAGAACGGAGGCAAGAGAGAGAGAGAGAGAGAGAACGGGAGGTATACAGGAGAGAGAGAGAACGGGAGGTATACAGGAGAGAGAGAGAACGGGAGGTATACAGGAGAGAGAGAGAACGGGAGGTATACAGGAGAGAGAGAGAACGGGAGGTATACAGGAGAGAGAGAGAGAGAGAGAGAACGGAGGTATACAGGAGAGAGAGAGAGAGAGAGAGAACGGGAGGTATACAGGAGAGAGAGAGAGAGAGAGAACGGAGGTATACAGGAGAGAGAGAGAGAGAGAGAGAGAACGGGAGGTATACAGGAGAGAGAGAGAGAGAGAGAGAGAACGGAGGTATACAGGAGAGAGAGAGAGAGAGAGAGAGAACGGGAGGTATACAGGAGAGAGAGAGAGAGAGAACGGGAGGTATACAGGAGAGAGAGAGAGAACGGGAGGTATACAGGAGAGAGAGAGAGAGAGAGAACAGGAGGTATACAGAGAGAGAGAGAGAGAGAGAACGGGAGGTATACAGGAGAGAGAGAGAGAGAAACGGGAGGTATACAGGAGAGAGAGAGAGAGAACGGGAGGTATACAGGAGAGAGAGAGAGAGAGAGAACAGGGAGGTATACAGGAGAGAGAGAGAGAGAGAACGGGAGGAACAGGAGAGAGAGAGAGAGAGAGAACGGGAGGTATACAGGAGAGAGAGAGAGAGAGAACGGGAGGTATACAGGAGAGAGAGAGAGAGAGAGAACGGGAGGTATACAGGAGAGAGAGAGAGAGAGAGAAACAGGAGGTATACAGGAGAGAGAGAGAGAGAGAGAGAACGGGAGGTATACAGGAGAGAGAGAGAGAGAGAGAGAGACGGAGGTATACAGGAGAGAGAGAGAGAGAGAGAGAGAGAACGGGAGGTATACAGGAGAGAGAGAGAGAGAGAGAACGGGAGGTATACAGGAGAGAGAGAGAGAGAACGGGAGGTATACAGGAGAGAGAGAGAGAGAACGGAGGTATACAGGAGAGAGAGAGAAACGGGAGGTATACAGGGAGAGAGAGAGAGAGAACGGAGGTATACAGGAGAGAGAGAGAACGGGAGGTCTACAGGAGAGAGAGAGAGAGAACGGGAGGTATACAGGAGAGAGAGAGAGAGAGAGAGAACGGGAGGTAACAGGAGAGAGAGAGAGAGAGAGAAAGGGGAGGTATACAGGAGAGAGAGAGAGAGAGAACGGAGGTATACAGGAGAGAGAGAGAGAGAGAACGGAGGTATACAGGAGAGAGAGAGAGAGAGAACGGGAGGTATACAGAGAGAGAGAGAGAGAGAACGGGAGGTATACAGGAGAGAGAGAGAGAGAGAACGGGAGGTATACAGGAGAGAGAGAGAGAGAGAGAACGGGAGGTATACAGGAGAGAGAGAGAGAGAGAGAACGGGAGGTATACAGGAGAGAGAGAGAGAGAAACGAGAGAGATATACAGGAGAGAGAGAGAGAGAGAGAACAGGAGGTATACAGGGAGTTACGAGACATTTAAAAAGCTACTGACGTTTTGTGTAAATCTGCTCAAGGTTAAAAACGAGCAACACAAACCAGTTAGAGAAAAAGTAAAGTTCTCCCTATGTACAGACCTAGGATCAGCTTACCCCCTCCACCAATCCTAACCATTAGTGGGGGGAAATGCAAGAACTGACCCCAGACCAGTGTTTAGGGCAACGCCAATAAAAATACACCACAACCATATTTTAGAAAAGTGAACATATCTTTATTCAACACTCTCTCTCTCCCCCCCCCCCCAAACAACCTCTACGATTTCCTCTTTTATATAAAAACAACATTATCTACATATTAATATGTACATTCATATTTTACATTATATCACAAACGCTACTGCAGTGTTCCAAACGGAAAACCAGAGTTTTTCCCTCATTCACCTACCTAGGAAAACCTCCTGGGCCCCAGTGATATACTGTACATAGACTTCACCTTGAGTCCCAACTGGCTCCATTCACCTATGTAGTGCACTACTTTAGACCAGGACCTATAGGGAGGACCCAATAAGCTGGTCTATAGTAGTGCACTACATAGGTGAATGGGGAGCCAGTTGGGACTCAAGGTGAAGTCCCAGACCTATAATCTGCTTCATATACAGTCTATACATCCAGCAGTAGTCTGGGATGGTTGTCAGCCAGCCAGTCAGCCAGCCAGTAGGTCAGTTAGCTGGTCAGTCAGCCAGCCGGTAGGTCAGTTAGCTGGTCAGTCAGCCAGTCAGCCAGCCGGTAGGTCAGTTAGCTGGTCAGTCAGCCAGCCAGCCAGCCGGTAGGTCAGTTAGCTGGTCAGTCAGCCAGTCAGCCAGCCGGTAGGTCAGTTAGCTGGTCAGTCAGCCAGCCGGTAGGTCAGTTAGCTGGTCAGTCAGCCAGCCGGTAGGTCAGTCAGCCAGCCAGCCAGCCGGTAGGTCAGTCAGCCAGTCAGCCAGCCGGTAGGTCAGTTAGCTGGTCAGTCAGCCAGCCGGTAGGTCAGTTAGCTGGTCAGTTAGCTGGTCAGTCAGCCAGCCGGTAGGTCAGTTAGCTGGTCAGTCAGCCAGTCAGTCAGCCAGCCGGTAGGTCAGTTAGCTGGTCAGTCAGCCAGTCAGCCAGCCGGTAGGTCAGTTAGCTGGTCAGTCAGCCAGTCAGCCAGCCGGTAGGTCAGTTAGCTGGTCAGTCAGCCAGTCAGCCAGCCGGTAGGTCAGTTAGCTGGTCAGTCAGCCAGTCAGCCAGCCGGTAGGTCAGTTAGCTGGTCAGTCAGCCAGCCGGTAGGTCAGTTAGCTGGTCAGTCAGCCAGCCGGTAGGTCAGTCAGCCAGCCAGCCAGCCGGTAGGTCAGTCAGCCAGTCAGCCAGCCGGTAGGTCAGTTAGCTGGTCAGTCAGCCAGCCGGTAGGTCAGTTAGCTGGTCAGTCAGCCAGCCGGTAGGTCAGTTAGCTGGTCAGTCAGCCAGCCAGCCAGCCGGTAGGTCAGTTAGCTGGTCAGTCAGCCAGTCAGCCAGCCGGTAGGTCAGTTAGCTGGTCAGTCAGCCAGCCGGTAGGTCAGTTAGCTGGTCAGTCAGCCAGTCAGCCAGCCGGTAGGTCAGTTAGCTGGTCAGTCAGCCAGTCAGCCAGCCGGTAGGTCAGTTAGCTGGTCAGTCAGCCAGCCGGTAGGTCAGTTAGCTGGTCAGTCAGCCAGCCGGTAGGTCAGTTAGCTGGTCAGTCAGCCAGCCAGCCAGCCGGTAGGTCAGTCAGCCAGTCAGCCAGCCGGTAGGTCAGTTAGCTGGTCAGTCAGCCAGCGGTAGGTCAGTTAGCTGGTCAGTCAGCCAGCCGGTAGGTCAGTTAGCTGGTCAGTCAGCCAGCCAGCCAGCCGGTAGGTCAGTTAGCTGGTCAGTCAGCCAGTCAGCCAACGGGTAGGTCAGTTAGCTGGTCAGTCAGCCAGCCAGTAGGTCAGTTAGCTGGTCAGTCAGCCAGCCGGTAGGTCAGTTAGCTGGTCAGTCAGCCAGCCGGTAGGTCAGTTAGCTGGTCAGTCAGCCAGCCGGTAGGTCAGTTAGCTGGTCAGTCAGCCAGCCGGTAGGTCAGTTAGCTGGTCAGTCAGCCAGTCAGCCAATCGGGTAGGTCAGTTAGCTGGTCAGTCAGCCAGTCAGCCAACCGGTAGGTCAGTTAGCTGGTCAGTCAGCCAGCCGGTAGGTCAGTTAGCTGGTCAGTCAGCCAGCCGGTAGGTCAGTTAGCTGGTCAGTCAGCCAGCCGGTAGGTCAGTTAGCTGGTCAGTCAGCCAGCCAGCCAGCCGGTAGGTCAGTTAGCTGGTCAGTCAGCCAGTCAGCCAGCCGGTAGGTCAGTTAGCTGGTCAGTCAGCCAGCCGGTAGGTCAGTTAGCTGGTCAGTCAGCCAGCCGGTAGGTCAGTTAGCTGGTCAGTCAGCCAGTCAGCCAGCCGGGTAGGTCAGTTAGCTGGTCAGTCAGCCAGCCAGCCAGCCAGCCGGGTAGGTCAGTTAGCCGGTAAGCCAGCCAGCCAGTAAACCAGCCAATCCTCTCGTGGTTTCTTCAAGTCACAGAAAGTTGATCTTGTGTACCGTCTCTTCACCAGTCAGTACCAGTGTTTCAGTTCAGAAAGAAAACATGAGGTTTTGGATGCCCAGGGTTGTGGTGAGGAAAGGGGACATTTTGGAGTAGCACTCAGTCCTTTCACAGGGAGATTCATACCCTTTCCTCCTCATCACAAGTCTTCCGTTCCTGTATGAAGATATTGGGTCCTTCTTTGATTGCCTCACATCCTTATCCAATGACATCGCATCCTTTCCTGACGACATCACGTCCATTTTAAATGACATCACTTCTGGTTGTCAGTGAGGTCAAAGTCCAGCACCATGAGTTTAGTCTCCTCTGTCCCATTCCTGCTGCCAACTGCTGCTACCAGCCTGGTGTTGGACGCCCTGGAGAGAGGAGAGAGAGAGGAGGAGGAGGGTTAGCAGCCTGGTGTTAGACACCCTGGAGAGAGGAGAGAGAGAGGAGGAGGAGGGTTACCAGCCTGGTGTTAGACACCCTGGAGAGAGGAGAGAGAGAGGAGGAGGAGGGTTACCAGCCTGGTGTTGGACGCCCTGGAGAGAGGAGAGAGAGAGAGAGGAGGAGGGTTACCAGCCTGGTGTTAGACACCCTGGAGAGAGGAGAGAGAGAGGAGGAGGGTTACCAGCCTGGTGTTAGACACCCTGGAGAGAGGAGAGAGAGGAGGAGGAGGGTTACCAGCCTGGTGTTAGACACCCTGGAGAGAGGAGAGAGAGAGAGGAGGAGGTTACCAGCCTGGTGTTAGACACCCTGGAGAGAGGAGAGAGAGGAGGAGGAGGGTTACCAGCCTGGTGTTAGACACCCTGGAGAGAGGAGAGAGAGAGGAGGAGGAGGGTTACCAGCCTGGTGTTAGACACCCTGGAGAGAGGAGAGAGAGAGGAGGAGGAGGGTTACCAGCCTGGTGTTAGACACCCGGAGAGAGGGAGAGAGAGGAGGAGGAGGGTTACCAGCCTGGTGTTAGACACCCTGGAGAGAGGAGAGAGAGAGGAGGAGGAGGGTTACCAGCCTGGTGTTAGACACCCTGGAGAGAGGAGAGAGAGAGGAGGAGGAGGGTTACCAGCCTGGTGTTAGACACCCTGGAGAGAGGGAGAGAGAGAGGAGGAGGAGGGTTACCAGCCTGGTGTTAGACACCCTGGAGAGAGGAGAGAGAGAGGAGGAGGAGGGTTACCAGCCTGGTGTTAGACACCCTGGAGAGAGGAGAGAGAGAGGAGGAGGAGGGTTACCAGCCTGGTGTTAGACACCCTGGAGAGAGGAGAGAGAGAGGAGGAGGAGGGTTACCAGCCTGGTGTTAGACACCCTGGAGAGAGGAGAGAGAGAGGAGGAGGAGGGTTACCAGCCTGGTGTTAGACACCCTGGAGAGAGGAGAGAGAGAGGAGGAGGAGGGTTACCAGCCTGGTGTTAGACACCCTGGAGAGAGGAGAGAGAGAGGAGGAGGAGGGTTACCAGCCTGGTGTTAGACACCCTGGAGAGAGGAGAGAGAGAGGAGGAGGAGGGTTACCAGCCTGGTGTTAGACACCCTGGAGAGAGGAGAGAGAGAGGAGGAGGAGGGTTACCAGCCTGGTGTTAGACACCCTGGAGAGAGGAGAGAGAGGAGGAGGAGGAGGGTTACCAGCCTGGTGTTAGACACCCTGGAGAGAGGAGAGAGAGGAGGAGGAGGAGGGTTACCAGCCTGGTGTTAGACACCCTGGAGAGAGGAGAGAGAGAGGAGGAGGAGGGTTACCAGCCTGGTGTTAGACACCCTGGAGAGAGGAGAGAGAGAGGAGGAGGAGGGTTACCAGCCTGGTGTTAGACACCCTGGAGAGAGGAGAGAGAGGAGGAGGAGGAGGGTTACCAGCCTGGTGTTAGACACCCTGGAGAGAGGAGAGAGAGAGGAGGAGGAGGGTTACCAGCCTGGTGTTAGACACCCTGGAGAGAGGAGAGAGAGAGGAGGAGGAGGGTTACCAGCCTGGTGTTAGACACCCTGGAGAGAGGAGAGAGAGAGGAGGAGGAGGGTTACCAGCCTGGTGTTAGACACCCTGGAGAGAGGAGAGAGAGGAGGAGGAGGAGGGTTACCAGCCTGGTGTTAGACACCCTGGAGAGAGGAGAGAGAGGAGGAGGAGGGGTTACCAGCCTGGTGTTAGACACCCTGGAGAGAGAGAGAGAGGAGGAGGAGGGTTACCAGCCTGGTGTTAGACACCCTGGAGAGAGGAGAGAGAGAGGAGGAGGAGGGTTACCAGCCTGGTGTTAGACACCCTGGAGAGAGGAGAGAGAGAGGAGGAGGAGGGTTACCAGCCTGGTGTTAGACACCCTGGAGAGAGGAGAGAGAGGAGGAGGAGGAGGGTTACCAGCCTGGTGTTAGACACCCTGGAGAGAGGAGAGAGAGAGGAGGAGGAGGGTTACCAGCCTGGTGTTAGACACCCTGGAGAGAGGAGAGAGAGGAGGAGGAGGGTTACCAGCCTGGTGTTAGACACCCTGGAGAGAGGAGAGAGAGGAGGAGGAGGGTTACCAGCCTGGTGTTAGACACCCTGGAGAGAGGAGAGAGAGAGGAGGAGGAGGGTTACCAGCCTGGTGTTAGACACCCTGGAGAGAGGAGAGAGAGAGGGAGGAGGGTTACCAGCCTGGTGTTAGACACCCTGGAGAGAGGAGAGAGAGGAGGAGGAGGGTTACCAGCCTGGTGTTAGACACCCTGGAGAGAGGAGAGAGAGAGGAGGAGGAGGGTTACCAGCCTGGTGTTAGACACCCTGGAGAGAGGAGAGAGAGGAGGAGGAGGGGTTACCAGCCTGGTGTTAGACACCCTGGAGAGAGGAGAGAGAGGGAGGAGGAGGGTTACCAGCCTGGTGTTAGACACCCTGGAGAGAGGAGAGAGAGGAGGAGGAGGAGGGTTACCAGCCTGGTGTTAGACACCCTGGAGAGAGGAGAGAGAGAGGAGGAGGAGGGCTACCAGCCTGGTGTTAGACACCCTGGAGAGAGGAGAGAGAGAGGAGGAGGAGGGTTACCAGCCTGGTGTTAGACACCCTGGAGAGAGGAGAGAGAGGGGAGGAGGAGGGTTACCAGCCTGGTGTTAGACACCCTGGAGAGAGGAGAGAGAGAGAGGGGTTACCAGCCTGGTGTTAGACACCCTGGAGAGAGGGAGAGAGAGGGAGGAGGAGAGGGTTACCAGCCTGGTGTTAGACACCCTGGAGAGAGGAGAGAGAGGAGGAGGAGGAGGGTTACCAGCCTGGTGTTAGACACCCTGGAGAGAGGAGAGAGAGAGGAGGAGGAGGGTTACCAGCCTGGTGTTAGACACCCTGGAGAGAGGAGAGAGAGAGGAGGAGGAGGGTTACCAGCCTGGTGTTAGACACCCTGGAGAGAGGAGAGAGAGGAGGAGGAGGAGGGTTACCAGCCTGGTGTTAGACACCCTGGAGAGAGGAGAGAGAGGAGGAGGAGGAGGGTTACCAGCCTGGTGTTAGACACCCTGGAGAGAGGAGAGAGAGGAGGAGGAGGAGGGTTACCAGCCTGGTGTTAGACACCCTGGAGAGAGGAGAGAGAGAGGAGGAGGAGGGTTACCAGCCTGGTGTTAGACACCCTGGAGAGAGGAGAGAGAGAGGAGGAGGAGGGTTACCAGCCTGGTGTTAGACACCCTGGAGAGAGGAGAGAGAGAGGAGGAGGAGGGTTACCAGCCTGGTGTTAGACACCCTGAGAGAGGAGAGAGAGAGGAGGAGGAGGTTACCAGCCTGGTGTTAGACACCCTGGAGAGAGGAGAGAGAGAGAGGAGGAGGGTTACCAGCCTGGTGTTAGACACCCTGGAGAGAGGAGAGAGAGAGGAGGAGGAGGGTTACCAGCCGGCGTTAGACACCCTGGAGAGAGGAGAGAGAGGAGGAGGAGGGTTACCAGCCTGGTGTTAGACACCCTGGAGAGAGGAGAGAGAGGAGGAGGAGGGTTACCAGCCGGTTAACACCCTGGAGAGAGAGGAGAGAGAGGAGGAGAGGGTTACCAGCCTGGTGTTAGACACCCTGGAGAGAGGAGAGAGAGAGGAGGAGGAGGGTTACCAGCCTGGTGTTAGACACCCTGGAGAGAGGAGAGAGAGGAGGAGGAGGAGGGTTACCAGCCTGGTGTTAGACACCCTGGAGAGAGGAGAGAGAGAGGAGGAGGAGGGTTACCAGCCTGGTGTTAGACACCCTGGAGAGAGGGAGAGAGAGGAGGAGGAGGGTTACCAGCCTGGTGTTAGACGCCTGGAGAAGGAGAGGAGGAGGAGTTACCAGCCGGTGCTAGACACGCCTGGGAGAGAGGAGAGAGGGAGGAGGAGGGTTACCAGCCTGGTGTTAGACACCCTGGAGAGAGGAGAGAGAGGAGGAGGAGGGGGTTACCGCCTGGTGTTAGACACCCTGGAGAGAGGAGAGAGAGAGGAGGAGGGGGTTACCAGCCTGGTGCTAGACACCCTGGAGAGAGGAGAGAGAGAGAGAGGAGGGTTACCAGCCTGGTGTTAGACACCCTGGAGAGAGGAGAGAGAGAGGAGGAGGGTTACCAGCCTGGTGTTAGACACCCTGGAGAGAGGAGAGAGAGAGAGGAGGAGGGTTACCAGCCTGGTGTTAGACACCCTGGAGAGAGGAGAGAGAGAGGAGGAGGAGGGTTACCAGCCTGGTGTTAGACACCCTGGAGAGAGGAGAGAGGAGGAGGAGGAGGAGGGTTACCAGCCTGGTGTTAGACACCCTGGAGAGAGGAGAGAGAGGAGGAGGAGGGTTACCAGCCTGGTGTTAGACACCCTGGAGAGAGGAGAGAGAGAGGAGGAGGAGGGTTACCAGCCTGGTGTTAGACACCCTGGAGAGAGGAGAGAGAGAGGAGGAGGAGGGTTACCAGCCTGGTGTTAGACACCCTGGAGAGAGGAGAGAGAGGAGGAGGAGGAGGGTTACCAGCCTGGTGTTAGACACCCTGGAGAGAGGAGAGAGAGGAGGAGGAGGGTTACCAGCCTGGTGTTAGACACCCTGGAGAGAGGAGAGAGAGGGGGAGGAGGAGGGTTACCAGCCTGGTGTTAGACACCCTGGAGAGAGGAGAGAGAGAGGAGGAGGAGGGGTTACCAGCCTGGGTGTTAGACACCCTGGAGAGAGGAGAGAGAGAGGAGGAGGAGGGTTACCAGCCTGGTGTTAGACACCCTGGAGAGAGGAGAGAGAGAGGAGGAGGAGGGTTACCAGCCTGGTGTTAGACACCCTGGAGAGAGGAGAGAGAGAGGAGGAGGAGGGTTACCAGCCTGGTGTTAGACACCCTGGAGAGAGGAGAGAGAGGAGGAGGAGGAGGGTTACCAGCCTGGTGTTAGACACCCTGGAGAGAGGACAGCGAGGAGGAGGAGGAGGGTTACCAGCCTGGTGTTAGACACCCTGGAGAGAGAGAGGAGGAGGAGGGTTACCAGCCTGGTGTTAGACACCCTGGAGAGAGGAGAGAGAGAGGAGGAGGAGGGTTACCAGCCTGGTGTTAGACACCCTGGAGAGAGGAGAGAGAGAGGAGGAGGAGGGTTACCAGCCTGGTGTTAGACACCCTGGAGAGAGGAGAGAGAGAGGAGGAGGAGGGTTACCAGCCTGGTGTTAGACACCCTGGAGAGAGGAGAGAGAGAGGAGGAGGAGGGTTACCAGCCTGGTGTTAGACACCCTGGAGAGAGGAGAGAGAGGAGGAGGAGGAGGAGGGTTACCAGCCTGGTGTTAGACACCCTGGAGAGAGGAGAGGAGGAGGAGGGTTACCAGCCTGGTGTTAGACACCCTGGAGAGAGGAGAGAGAGAGGAGGAGGAGGGTTACCAGCCTGGTGTTGGACACCCTGGAGAGAGGAGAGAGAGAGGAGGAGGAGGGTTACCAGCCTGGTGTTAGACACCCTGGAGAGAGGAGAGAGAGGAGGAGGAGGAGGGTTACCAGCCTGGTGTTAGACACCCTGGAGAGAGGAGAGAGAGGAGGAGGAGGAGGGTTACCAGCCTGGTGTTAGACGCCCTGGAGAGAGGGAGAGAGAGGAGGAGGAGGGTTACCAGCCTGGTGTTAGACACCCTGGAGAGAGGAGAGAGAGAGGAGGAGGAGGGTTACCAGCCTGGTGTTAGACACCCTGGAGAGAGGAGAGAGAGGAGGAGGAGGAGGGTTACCAGCCTGGTGTTAGACACCCTGGAGAGAGGAGAGAGAGAGGAGGAGGGTTACCAGCCTGGTGTTAGACACCCTGGAGAGAGGAGAGAGAGAGGAGGAGGGTTACCAGCCTGGTGTTAGACACCCTGGAGAGAGGAGAGAGAGAGGAGGAGGGTTACCAGCCTGGTGTTAGACACCCTGGAGAGAGGAGAGAGAGAAGGAGGAGGGTTACCAGCCTGGTGTTAGACACCCTGGAGAGAGGGAGAGAGAGGAGGAGGAGGGTTACCAGCCTGGTGTTAGACACCCTGGAGAGAGGAGAGAGAGAGGAGGAGGAGGGTTACCAGCCTGGTGTTAGACACCCTGGAGAGAGGAGAGAGGAGGAGGAGGAGGAGGGTTACCAGCCTGGTGTTAGACACCCTGGAGAGAGGAGAGAGAGGAGGAGGAGGGTTACCAGCCTGGTGTTAGACACCCTGGAGAGAGGAGAGAGAGAGGAGGAGGAGGGTTACCAGCCTGGTGTTAGACACCCTGGAGAGAGGAGAGAGAGAGGAGGAGGAGGGTTACCAGCCTGGTGTTAGACACCCTGGAGAGAGGAGAGAGAGGAGGAGGAGGGTTACCAGCCTGGTGTTAGACACCCTGGAGAGAGGAGAGAGAGGAGGAGGAGGGTTACCAGCCTGGTGTTAGACACCCTGGAGAGAGGAGAGAGAGAGGAGGAGGAGGGTTACCAGCCTGGTGTTAGACACCCTGGAGAGAGGAGAGAGGAGGAGGAGGAGGGTTACCAGCCTGGTGTTAGACACCCTGGAGAGAGGAGAGAGAGGAGGAGGAGGAGGGTTACCAGCCTGGTGTTAGACACCCTGGAGAGAGGAGAGAGAGAGGAGGAGGAGGGTTACCAGCCTGGTGTTAGACACCCTGGAGAGAGGAGAGAGAGGAGGAGGAGGAGGGTTACCAGCCTGGTGTTAGACACCCTGGAGAGAGGAGAGAGAGGAGGAGGAGGAGGGTTACCAGCCTGGTGTTAGACACCCTGGAGAGAGGAGAGAGAGGAGGAGGAGGAGGGTTACCAGCCTGGTGTTAGACACCCTGGAGAGAGGAGAGAGAGAGGAGGAGGAGGGTTACCAGCCTGGTGTTAGACACCCTGGAGAGAGGAGAGAGAGAGGAGGAGGAGGGTTACCAGCCTGGTGTTAGACACCCTGGAGAGAGGAGAGAGAGAGGAGGAGGAGGGTTACCAGCCTGGTGTTAGACACCCTGGAGAGAGGAGAGAGAGAGGAGGAGGAGGGTTACCAGCCTGGTGTTAGACACCCTGGAGAGAGGAGAGAGAGGAGGAGGAGGAGGGTTACCAGCCTGGTGTTAGACACCCTGGAGAGAGGAGAGAGAGGAGAGAGGAGGAGGGTTACCAGCCTGGTGTTAGACACCCTGGAGAGAGGAGAGAGAGGAGGAGGAGGGTTACCAGCCTGGTGTTAGACACCCTGGAGAGAGGAGAGAGAGAGGAGGAGGAGGGTTACCAGCCTGGTGTTAGACACCCTGGAGAGAGGAGAGAGAGGAGGAGGAGGGTTACCAGCCTGGTGTTAGACACCCTGGAGAGAGGAGAGAGAGGAGGAGGAGGAGGGTTACCAGCCTGGTGTTAGACACCCTGGAGAGAGGAGAGAGAGAGGAGGAGGAGGGTTACCAGCCTGGTGTTAGACACCCTGGAGAGAGGAGAGAGAGGAGGAGGAGGGTTACCAGCCTGGTGTTAGACACCCTGGAGAGAGGAGAGAGAGAGGAGGAGGAGGGTTACCAGCCTGGTGTTAGACACCCTGGAGAGAGGAGAGAGAGAGGAGGAGGAGGGTTACCAGCCTGGTGTTAGACACCCTGGAGAGAGGAGAGAGAGGAGGAGGAGGAGGGTTACCAGCCTGGTGTTAGACACCCTGGAGAGAGGAGAGAGAGAGGAGGAGGAGGGTTACCAGCCTGGTGTTACACGCCCTGGAGAGAGGAGAGAGGAGGAGGAGGGTTACCAGCCTGGTGTTAGACACCCTGGAGAGAGGAGAGAGAGAGGAGGAGGAGGGTTACCAGCCTGGTGTTACACACCCTGGAGAGAGGAGAGAGGAGGAGGAGGGTTACCAGCCTGGTGTTAGACACCCTGGAGAGAGGAGAGAGAGAGGAGGAGGAGGGTTACCAGCCTGGTGTTAGACACCCTGGAGAGAGGAGAGAGAGGAGGAGGAGGGTTACCAGCCTGGTGTTAGACACCCTGGAGAGAGGAGAGAGAGGAGGAGGAGGGTTACCAGCCTGGTGTTAGACACCCTGGAGAGAGGAGAGAGAGGAGGAGGAGGGTTACCAGCCTGGTGTTAGACACCCTGGAGAGAGGAGAGAGAGAGGAGGAGGAGGGTTACCAGCCTGGTGTTAGACACCCTGGAGAGAGGAGAGAGAGAGGAGGAGGAGGGTTACCAGCCTGGTGTTAGATGTTGTGGAGAAAGCAATTAATGAATGGATCTATTTGACAAATGTAAATGTAACAAGGCAGTGAGTTAGTGGTTCTTGCACCATAGATAAACCCAGAAATAATCCATCAGCATCTCTTCAATATCCAGCCCTACAGGCACCAGCATCTCTTCCATAATTCAGCCCTACAGGCACCAGCATCTCTTCCATAACCCAGCCCTACAGGCACCAGCATCTCTTCCATAACCCAGCCCTACAGGCACCAGCATCTCTTCAATAATCCAGCCCTACAGGCACCAGCATCTCTTCCATAATCCAGCCCTACAGGCACCAGCATCTCTTCAATAATTCAGCCCTACAGGCACCAGCATCTCTTCAATAATTCAGCCCTACAGGCACCAGCATCTCTTCAATAATCCAGCCCTACAGGCACCAGCATCTCTTCCATAATCCAGCCCTACAGGCACCAGCATCTCTTCAATAATTCAGCCCTACAGGCACCAGCATCTCTTCCATAATTCAGCCCTACAGGCACCAGCATCTCTTCCATAATCCAGCCCTACAGGCACCAGCATCTCTTCAATAATCCAGCCCTACAGGCACCAGCATCTCTTCAATAATTCAGCCCTACAGGCACCAGCATCTCTTCCATAATTCAGCCCTACAGGCACCAGCATCTCTTCCATAATTCAGCCCTACAGGCACCAGCATCTCTTCAATAACCCAGCCCTACAGGCACCAGCATCTCTTCCATAATTCAGCCCTACAGGCACCAGCATCTCTTCAATAACCCAGCCCTACAGGCACCAGCATCTCTTCCATAATCCAGCCCTACAGGCACCAGCATCTCTTCCATAATTCAGCCCTACAGGCACCAGCATCTCTTCAATAACCCAGCCCTACAGGCACCAGCATCTCTTCAATAATTCAGCCCTACAGGCACCAGCATCTCTTCAATAACCCAGCCCTACAGGCACCAGCATCTCTTCCATCATTCAGCCCTACAGGCACCAGCATCTCTTCCATAATCCAGCCCTACAGGCACCAGCATCTCTTCAATAATTCAGCCCTACAGGCACCAGCATCTCTTCAATAATTCAGCCCTACAGGCACCAGCATCTCTTCCATAACCCAGCCCTACAGGCACCAGCATCTCTTCCATAACCCAGCCCTACAGGCACCAGCATCTCTTCCATAATTCAGCCCTACAGGCACCAGCATCTCTTCCATAACCCAGCCCTACAGGCACCAGCATCTCTTCCATAACCCAGCCCTACAGGCACCAGCATCTCTTCCATAATCCAGCCCTACAGGCACCAGCATCTCTTCCATAACCCAGCCCTACAGGCACCAGCATCTCTTCCATAATCCAGCCCTACAGGCACCAGCATCTCTTCCATAATCCAGCCCTACAGGCACCAGCATCTCTTCAATAATCCAGCCCTACAGGCACCAGCATCTCTTCCATAATCCAGCCCTACAGGCACCAGCATCTCTTCCATAATCCAGCCCTACAGGCACCAGCATCTCTTCCATAATTCAGCCCTACAGGCACCAGCATCTCTTCAATAACCCAGCCCTACAGGCACCAGCATCTCTTCCATAATCCAGCCCTACAGGCACCAGCATCTCTTCCATAATTCAGCCCTACAGGCACCAGCATCTCTTCAATAACCCAGCCCTACAGGCACCAGCATCTCTTCAATAACCCAGCCCTACAGGCACCAGCATCTCTTCAATAACCCAGCCCTACAGGCACCAGCATCTCTTCCATCATTCAGCCCTACAGGCACCAGCATCTCTTCCATAATCCAGCCCTACAGGCACCAGCATCTCTTCAATAATTCAGCCCTACAGGCACCAGCATCTCTTCAATAATTCAGCCCTACAGGCACCAGCATCTCTTCCATAATTCAGCCCTACAGGCACCAGCATCTCTTCCATAACCCAGCCCTACAGGCACCAGCATCTCTTCCATAATTCAGCCCTACAGGCACCAGCATCTCTTCCATAACCCAGCCCTACAGGCACCAGCATCTCTTCCATAACCCAGCCCTACAGGCACCAGCATCTCTTCCATAATCCAGCCCTACAGGCACCAGCATCTCTTCCATAACCCAGCCCTACAGGCACCAGCATCTCTTCCATAATCCAGCCCTACAGGCACCAGCATCTCTTCAATAATCCAGCCCTACAGGCACCAGCATCTCTTCCATAATCCAGCCCTACAGGCACCAGCATCTCTTCCATAATCCAGCCCTACAGGCACCAGCATCTCTTCAATAACCCAGTCCTACAGGCACCAGCATCTCTTCCATCATTCAGCCCTACAGGCACCAGCATCTCTTCCATAATCCAGCCCTACAGGCACCAGCATCTCTTCAATAATTCAGCCCTACAGGCACCAGCATCTCTTCCATAACCCAGCCCTACAGGCACCAGCATCTCTTCCATAATTCAGCCCTACAGGCACCAGCATCTCTTCCATAACCCAGCCCTACAGGCACCAGCATCTCTTCCATAACCCAGCCCTACAGGCACCAGCATCTCTTCCATAATCCAGCCCTACAGGCACCAGCATCTCTTCCATAACCCAGCCCTACAGGCACCAGCATCTCTTCCATAATCCAGCCCTACAGGCACCAGCATCTCTTCCATAATCCAGCCCTACAGGCACCAGCATCTCTTCCATAATCCAGCCCTACAGGCACCAGCATCTCTTCCATAATCCAGCCCTACAGGCACCAGCATCTCTTCAATAATCCAGCCCTACAGGCACCAGCATCTCTTCCATAATCCAGCCCTACAGGCACCAGCATCTCTTCCATAATCCAGCCCTACAGGCACCAGCATCTCTTCCATAATCCAGCCCTACAGGCACCAGCATCTCTTCCATAACCCAGCCCTACAGGCACCAGCATCTCTTCCATAATTCAGCCCTACAGGCACCAGCATCTCTTAACTCCCCCACTCTGCAGCGCCACCAGGTCTCTGATCCACTCCCCTGTGGGTCTCATTTCTTTACCTGATCCTCCACACCACTCCCCCTGATCCTCCACTCTGCAGCGCCACCAGGTCTCTGATCCACTCCCCCGTCGCCAGGCTCCACAGCTTCACCGTCCCGTCATCTGATGAAGAGACCACCAGGGTGCGAGAGAACTGGAGACAGGTTACAGCCGACTGGTGCTTATGGGGACCTGGAGAGAGGAGAGAGGAGAGAGGGGAGAGGGGAGAGGGGGGGAGACGGGGAGAGAGGGGAGCGGGCCAGGGAGAGGAGCGGGCCAGGGAGAGAGGAGGGGAGCGGGCCAGGGAGAGAGGAGGGGAGCGAGACAGGGAGAGAGGGGGGAGACAGGGAGAGAGGGACAGGAGGGGAGACAGGGAGAGAGGGGACAGGGAGGGAGGGAGAGAGGGGGAGAGGACAGGGAGAGGGAGAGGGACAGGGAGAGAGAGAGGGAGAGGGACAGGGAGAGAGGGAGACAGGAAGAGAGAGGAGAGGGAGACAGGGAGAGAGGAGAGAGGGACAGGGAGAGAGGGGGGACGACAGAGAGAGGAGAGACGGAGGGAGAGAGGAGGATCGGACAGGGAGAGAGGAGGGGAGCGGGACAGGGAGAGAGGAGGGGAGCGGGCCAGGGAGAGAGGAGGGGAGCGGGACAGGGAGAGAGGAGGGGAGCGGGACAGGGAGAGAGGGGAGCGGGCCAGGGAGAGAGGAGGGGAGCGGGACAGGGAGAGAGGAGGGGAGCGGGACAGGGAGAGAGGAGGGGAGAGGGGAGCGTGACAGGGAGAGAGGAGAGACAGGTAGTTAGTTATTGGAGTACTGTAGACAGGTTAGTGCTGATTGGTTCCTATGTGCACCTGGAGGTACAATACATACGGTTTATTCAGAAAGTATTGACACCCCTGGACTTTCTCCACATGTTGTTGTGTTACAGCCTGAATTCAAAATGGATTACATTGATTGTGTGTCACTGGTCAACACAAAGGTGAATTATATTTTTAGATTTTTTTTTAACAAATTAATTAAATATGAAAAGCTGAAATGTCTTGAGTCAATAAGTGTTGAACTCCTTTGTTATGGTAAGGAGCTTAAATAAGTTCAGGAGTAAAAATGTGCTTAACAAGTCACATAATAAGTTTCATGGACTCAGTCTGTGTTCAATAATAGTGTTTAGAGTCGAGCAATGCATTTCAAACACAGATTCAAAGATGCAGGCGTCATTCCTAACTTAGTTGCTGGAGAGGAAGGAAACCGCTCAGGGATTTCACCATGAGGCCAATGGTGACTTTTAAAACACAGTTAAAAAGTTTAACCCTCTCTGGGGTCTAAGTCACGTCTAAGTTGAGGGAAGGTTCAAAGCTAACATATAGAATTGTTTTAAGATGGTCATATGAAGGATTATTTATCTATAGGATTTTGAATTTTAAGACCCCTTAAGGTAAAAAAAAAAGTATTTGGTTGAAACATTGAATTTGTCATTACTGCTATTAGCTAAGAGAAACACACAGATTCACTACATGGAACAATAGTCCCCAAACACCCAATCTAAAGGAAGTTTGTTTTGAAGAGTCTACTATATCTGAGAAATATACTGCTAAAAAAAATAAAAGGAACACTTAAACAACACAATGTAACTCCAAGTCAATCACACTTCTGTGAAATCAAACTGTCCACTTAGGAAGCAACACTGATTGACAATAAATGTCACATGCTGTTGTGCAAATGGAATAGACAACAGGTGGAAATTATAGGCAATTAGCAAGACACCCCCAATAAAGGAGTGGTTCTGCAGGTGGGGACCACAGACCACTTCTCAGTTCCTATGCTTCCTGGCTGATGTTTTGGTCACTTTTGAATGCTGGCGGTGCTTTCACTCTAGTGGTAGCATGAGACGGAGTCTACAACCCACACAAGTGGCTCAGGTAGTGCAGCTCATCCAGGATGGCACATCAATGCGAGCTGTGGCAAGAAGGTTTGCTGTGTCTGTCAGCGTAGTGTCCAGAGCATGGAGGCGCTACCAGGAGACAGGCCAGTACATCAGGAGACGTGGAGGAGGCCGTAGGAGGGCAACAACCCAGCAGCAGGACCGCTACCTCCGCCTTTGTGCAAGGAGGAGCAGGAGAAGCACTGCCAGAGCCCTGCAAAATGACCTCCAGCAGGCCACAAATGTGCATGTGTCTACTCAAACGGTCAGAAACAGACTCCATGAGGGTGGTATGAGGGCCCGACGTCCACAGGTGGGGGTTGTGCTTACAGCCCAACACCGTGCAGGACGTTTGGCATTTGCCAGAGAACACCAAGATTGGCAAATTTGCCACTGGCGCCCTGTGCTCTTCACAGATGAAAGCAGGTTCACACTGAGCACGTGACAGACGTGACAGAGTCTGGAGACGCTGTGGAGAACGTTCTGCTGCCTGCAACATCCTCCAGCATGACCGGTTTGGGGTGGGTCAATCATGGTGTGGGGTGGCATTTCTTTGGGGGGGCCGCACAGCCCTCCATGTGCTCGCTAGAGGTAGCCTGACTGCCATTAGGTACCGAGATGAGATCCTCAGACCCCTTGTGAGACCATATGCTGGTGCGGTTGGCCCTGGGTTCCTCCTAATGCAAGACAATGCTAGACCTCATGTGGCTGGAGTGTGTCAGCAGTTCCTGCAAGAGGAAGGCATTGATGCTATGGACTGGCCTGCTCGTTCCCCAGACCTGAATCCAATTGAGCACATCTGGGACATCATGTCTCGCTCCATCCACCAACGCCACGTTGCACCACAGACTGTCCAGGAGTTGGCGGATGCTTTAGTCCAGGTCTGGGAGGAGATCCCTCAGGAGACCACCCGCCACCTCATCAGGAGCATGCCCAGGCGTTGTAGGGAGGTCATACAGGCACGTGGAGGCCACACACACTACTGAGCCTCATTTTGACTTGTTTTAAGGACATTACATCAAAGTTGGATCAGCCTGTAGTGTGGTTTTCCACTTTAATTTTGAGTGTGTCTCCAAATCCAGACCTCCATGGGTTGATAAATTGGATTTCCATTGATTATTTTTGTGTGATTTTGTTGTCAGCACATTCAACTATGTAAAGAAAAAAGTATTTAATAAGATTATTTCTTTCATTCAGATCTAGGATGTGTTGTTTAAGTGTTCCCTTTATTTTTTTGAGCAGTGCATAACAAAGATCAGAAAACTATTTCATTTATTTTGACAGTTATTTTTTTAAACTGGTACCAGGGACCTTCAGACAAGTCTTGTGGGCGTCCTAGATCAAAATGATAGTAATGTAATTCTGTGTAGATGTAATTCTGTGTGATTAATTAGGTATTAAGTAAATAAATGATTAAACCAAATGTTGTATTGCTGATTCAACTTGTTAGCCAGGGTTCGTGAAGATAACCAAGAATTTACAACTTTCAGATGAGACTGAAATAAGGTGATGATAAATATTGACTGCTATTGATGTAAAATATTACTAGGTCTTTCAGAGTTTATTCGGAAGATAACGGCTCTATAAACACTCTTCCGTGGTGCCCCGACTTCCTAGTTAATTACATTTACATGATTAGTTTAAATCAGGTAATATGAATTACAGAGAAATGATTTTATAGAATAGCATGTCATATCACTGTTACATGACCCCCCCCCCCCCCAAAATGGAACGGCACCACCCAATCAATGGACCCCCCCCTTAAAATGGAACGGGACCCCCCCCCACCTTTCAAAATGGATGAGACTATAAATCAGTAACATCCTCCAAGCCAACGCCCCTCTCCCATCCTCCAAGCCACCGCCCCTCTCCCATCCTCCGCCCCCTCCCATCCTCCGCCCCTCTCCCATCCTCCGCCCTCTCCCATCCTCCAAGCCGCCCCTCTCCCATCCTCCAAGCCGCCCCCTCTCCCATCCGCCGCCCTCTCCCATCCGCCGCCCTCTCCCATCCTCCAAGCCGCCGCCCCTCCCATCCGCCGCCCTCTCCCATCCTCCAAGCCGCCGCCCTCTCCCATCCTCCAAGCCGCCGCCTCTCCAAGCCGCCGCCCTCCAAGCCGCCGCCTCTCCAAGCCGCCGCCCCTCTCCCATCCTCAAGCCGCCGCCCTCTCCCATCCTCCAAGCCGCCGCCTCTCCAAGCCGCCGCCCTCTCCCATCCGCCGCCCTCTCCCATCCGCCGCCCTCTCCCATCCGCCGCCCTCTCCCATCCGCCGCCCTCTCCCATCCTCCAAGCCGCCCCTCTCCCATCCTCCAAGCCGCCGCCCCTCTCCCATCCTCCAAGCCGCCGCCCCTCTCCCATCCTCCAAGCCGCCGCCCCTCTCCCAGACAACGCCACACAGGAATGTTCCATTGTTTCTTTATAGTAAGGATGAACG